>NW_019213025.1:87769-298272 GCF_002532875.2 Varroa jacobsoni | reverse complement strand
GACGGCATACGAGATATGGTGGTTATTTTTTGCCAGCAACCTGCTATCTCGAGCAGAAGACATTTCGGCGTTTGTGCCTGTTAATGTTACCGGCATTAGAACATCAACAGCCGAACGCTGTTGCCAACGCTTATGGCTGGGAACGGACGTGCGGGCTGTCGGAAAGCCATCGCTCAATGGGACCAATTCGCAGGAAAATGAACAAGAGAATGAAGGAAGCAATGCAGCCATTCGTAGTGGTCGTTCCTGTCGTCGTCATCACTTAGCAACGCCTAACGTCGCCCGTAGCTGCCTAGAGGTCCCGTGTGTTTGACCTGACATTGGAGAAAGCTCTCATCTGTATCGGACGGGGGCACTACCGGAAAAGGGGAAGAGGGGAAGGGGTAAGGGGGTACTGATTAGGTGGTTATTAATTATCAATTTAGCTAAGTCTCTTCTAGTCGTACCTCGACTGGCAATCGCATTTCTGTTTTTTTTTCTGTGTTCTGCCGCTACTATTGTTAGCACAGCGTTTTTTAATCATTTCTTTTCTTCTGCGCTCGCCGCAGCACTACATAAGCTGACTCTACTGTGTTAGTTTTTCGCGTTCGAACATGATAGTTATATTGTAATTTTAATCGTCGGTTCGTCATTTCTTTGTTATTATTGTTATCATGTTATGTAATTCATACTTGTTTACCCCCATCAATTACTGCGATAAAAGCGTTCATAGCATTATTACCATTGCTTAACGCTGACGCTCTCTCATCCTCTGCCCGCAAACATCGATCGACCGACAGAACGACAAATCGATTCATTTCCGATGTCGTCATCGAACACACATGTTAGACAAGGGTGAGAGCAAGCACGGGCACGCGTACTTCCCACTTCTGCAGACTCCTAGTCGGGTCCTGTATGATACTGTTAGATATCGGCGACTACGTACATATGTGCGCATGTTTATGTTATCTGTCCTTGTAGCCTCGTCTTGTCAGGCCGGGATTCATTGATTTATCCAACCGGCCGACCGACGAATTGTCCGTAAATCGAGGTCTTAAATTGCTCTTCGTTCTCGTCGTTGAACGGTGCCTGCTTCAGCAGTGTCTAAGTGATGATATTATGTTGATGATCCGTGCTGCTGGCACCAATGAAGTTGATCATACTCATTGATGATGTCCGTACTTCTTCTGTTTGCGCTTTTTCTCTCCCGCTTGCTCACCGATCTGATTCGTGTTCTTGTCGATGTCGTTCTATCGCTGGCCATACTGATAATCTGGTCCTGTCATGATTGTAAGCATCGGCGACATCAACAGCGAGGTTAGAAGCGGTCGTAAGTACTCTACTTCTATAACGTCCGCGCCCGCATCATGGCGCAGGCAGTGAGTACGGGATGGCCACCGCGCGAGTGACAAGCCAATGTCAGCAAAGTCATTCATTCACAGCCGCTAATACAGCCTTAATAGTTGTTGCTGTTGTTATAATACTAACACTTGTTGCTGTTGTTGTTGCCGCCGCCGTTGTCGTTGTGCTACGAGTACCTGTGGCAGTGATAGTAGTCGAACGCTTGAAGTACTCATTCGTGTTCGTGAGTAGGTCCATAATTGCTGCGTAGGGAAAGTTAATCAGGGGCACAATTACCTGTTCTCAGCAAATGCTTAAGAAGACGCCCTTACCGCATATCTCCACGGTTGTCATCGCTACTGATGCTGATCTTTTATTGACGAAAGCATTAAGTTGTTGTCATATTTGCCACCCGTTAGTAGTGGGACAAATATCATATTCTATCGAGATGATTTGCTCTCGGGTTCCCATGCGCGCCGAGTTTAAATTATGTGGAGAGTGAGATTATTCGGTCGGAGCTAGCTAAATGTTTCTCGTCTTTCCGTGATGTTACATAGTGAACAGAGGGAAGCTGAGATGAAATAATGAGTATATCGTTTGTTGTTGTGGGATGTCATGTCGTTGGCGACGAACGAGCGATACTTCATCCTTTGCGTCCAGTTACTTCGCACTAGCCAAGCTTCAACAGAAGGGGAAAAACAACTAAATGGCAACTTTACGTAGACCTGCACTTTGCCGTATATGAAGGATGTCGTACTGGATTAATCGCTTCTATGTGGATCTTTGGGCGGTGTGCGACATTTGTGTTGGCGCATTTGTTTTAAAACGATGTCTTCGCGCCATGGCCGGTTCAAGATCCATCCAATTGATTATCCCCTTTCCGGCACACTATACGCATATTGATGTAGACTAGCCGGGGTTTGTTTAGCAGTCCAGTAACATTTATAAACGAGTAAACCCGACGTTGCCGTAACGCGGATCGCTGCGGTGACCGCTGGGATCCCACAGCTGCCTTTGCTGGCGCTCTCGTCTTCTGGCATGTTGCTCCGCGCTCGGCTTAAGTATCGGACAGCCCTTGCTTTGTATGGCCGGCCTGTTTACTGTTGTGGTCTACCAGATTTGGTGAGTACTTCTCCTGGTTGCTGAAGCTATATGTTGGTCTGTGGGTCGCTCATTTAATAGCTTCTCCGTATGACAGTTGAGCCCGACTGGCCAGAAGAGTCTAGAAGCAAATATAAGCAGCTCAATGTTATGCTGTAGATGGATCTGAGTGAACCAGCCACGCGAACTAGTCTCCACCAACAACTAACCAATCAACCAGGCGTCGTCAACTGCTCTGCTCCCGGTCAGCGGCCGGGCAGAACAGTTGATGAGGCAATAGCCGTGGCATCAGAGTAGCGTGTCTACGCAACATAATTTGCTGACAACGGTTACGGACTCGATGGTGACGACAATGATGGCAGACGCTACGGTAAGAACAGACACCACTGTTTCTGCACGAGGAAGGCATTGAATACTACTTAACGCCGGCGGTATGATGGTTCGGTAGGTCGCATAGTCATGTCACCTATGCTCATACGTCTACGTCCTATGAGTATTTGAGATTGTACCGAATTGGGCCGCAGGCACAAGTGGTTGTGCACAAACAGCAGGACAGCAGCGTTGAGTTCACGTTTGCGTCACGTCAGAGATACACGTAGTCGTGGCAATGATTACTCTCGGGTAAACTAAACGTGATTAGCTTTCTGGTTTTTAATGCTACTGTTTTGCCTCCATCAGAAAACGTTCATCTTAACTATTCATTATCTAACCAGCTAAACAACAAACCTTCCTGTCCGCTCTTTTACTTCTTCATATATAGTTCGTTCGTATCTCTTGTTTGCACTGGATCGTCAACAAATTATCCCCGATCCGCTTTTCAGTTTCCTTCATAGCCTATACTATGTAGTAGTGGTACTAGAAGTATTCATAAAGGTACTATAATAGGCGTACATATACAATAACACAATGAATTTATGAACACTGCAACATTGCAGCTTTAATGGTGGCGTATGCGTGTTTCTGTGTACAATGAGAGTGCTCTGAAGTGGTGATATTTTTTAAGCTGCTGCAATGTGGCGCAGGCATGGTCACCTTTTGCGCAGGGTCTCAATGGGAGGACGAACACGCGAAGTATTGAGCTTCAGAAGGACACTAGAGTGATGGCCGGTGTTATTCGTGCGGCAGAGCGAATGGCTTGTCATTCATCGTCTTGACCTTTCGAGATCAAGGAGTACGTGCATGTGACACGCTACGTTGCTATTGCTGTGCCAAGCTGTTGTTGTGTTCGAAGCCCCCGAACACAATAGCAGTAGCAACAACAACAGCTTTAGCAGCATAGTACAAAGCAGAACATAACAAAGATGCTATATCCATAACGACCGATCTGATGGGGAGTGCGACGGACCCGTGTTCTCGGCTATACGTCGAGGGCCGTTCTGCCAGCCGGCTTCTTTGTCTGCCTACAGCTCAAAGCTTGTCCAATTTAAATTTCATTCTGAAGTCTGAAGGATGTCATAGTGACGCTGTTGCCGCTGCTGTTAGTGTAGTCGATGCATAAAGCTGTATCTTCACCTTCTGCCTTAACATTTTTCGGTGTCCCATTAAGCTACGACTAATATTGGTACTCTGACTCAGACTTCGCTCTTGCTGCAGCTGATATCTCACTGGTCGACAACAACGCCGACAGCCAGAACAGCACATAGGCGCCGTCGTCGGTGATCGGCATTTTGGTTGCTGCTGTTTCTGTTGTTTTTTTCGTAACTGTCGACACCACCGACGCCATTGAGTTGGTCAGTCGAGTAAAGAGGCAGATAGCCAGCCAGTTCGGCAACCAATTCCCATCCTTCGCCTGCTTTTAAATCACATCAAATTGCTCGACTACAACAGAAAAGTACGATGAGATGCGTGAAATCGTGTGCTCGATATAGAAAAAGAGGATAATAATTAGGCCGAAAAGTTGCCTCAAAACACTACACCGGTGCAGGTGGGAATGCATAGCGACGGCGGAGTTGCTCTATGAAGTGGGTTGGCTTGCGGTGAGCACCACCCAATTGATGAGCAGTGCAGTTCGCCGAGTTAACAGCCAACAGCAGCCGGAGACTGTTCTGCTCCTAGTAGCGCCGTAGGACGCTTCGGCTGGAGCAGACTTTGCTGAGCCACCCGGTGATCCACTAGTCACGTCGCCTGCACAAGCATGAAGCCTCACGAGGCAGCTATGAAGCGGATGAAGGTGGAGATAGCGATGACATTATAAAATTTCTATTTTGCATCAACAGCAAGCGGCCGCCTTCCCCCCGATGGACGTCGCCAGCCCCGCTGTACCACACCACAACGGCTACTCACCAGACCCCAACCACTTGGCGATGGTCTCCCTGAAATTTCTCTGCTGTTATTGGTCCTGTTGTTCCTGCCGACGCGTCGCCAGCCTTGTCCCATTGCTCTCATCGCGGACATGTTCGGAGCTCGTGGAGCTGAAGCGAACAGAGAGCCCGAGTGTTCGTAAAGTCAGCGGCGTATGAGCGACCTGTGTTGTTGGCGGTATCACACAGCAGCAGCAGTACCGGCTTAGGCAGCCTGACATGAACGCAGTCAGCATGCCGCTGTTGGGCGGCAACCGCCGTCAGTACACGACGATGGTCGTGCGCTCAAGCCTTCGTTACACATAACCCCCCTGTCTTCAACAACAATGCTGAATACTCGTCGCAGTCGGCTTAGTCTCTCAGCGAATCTGGCATTAGTGTTATTAGTTGTAGTCGTTGTAGAGTATTATTACATGAACTCTCGAGTCGCGGGTTTGTTGAGTAAGAAAGACTGAACGAGGGGGAAGTACACGACAAAAAGGCGCACTGTTTCCCTAACTCTACGTACAAACATAGAACGACCCTTGGCGTGAAGAAGCCACGAGTTCTGAGTTGAACGTAAACCCATCGTAAACCCCTTTCCCAATCCGTAGTTTGGGAAAACTTAATTCCGAAAAGCAACTTAGCCGTTTCCCTCTTAAAATATCACACTCGATATGTTGTCGTTTCAAATTCACACGGACTCAAGTGAACTGCTTTGACACTATACGTGATTGGAGAGAAGCACGGCGGTGCCCACCCTTTGAGCACTTGGCTAGCTGTGACTAGCTCAAGCATTATTGAGGTATGACGCCATGTACAAGAAACCATCTGGATTTTGATCACTCTGAGCGTGTGGAAGTGCGCTTACGTCTATGTGTTTCTTACGCCATGTCCGCTTGAAATACACTTATAAGTTGCTTTAATTCATCTCGTCGTTTTCGTCATCGTTGCTTTCTTTCTTTTTGCTCTACCAGTTACCGACGGTAGCAGCTCTCTGAATGACGGGATGTTACCGACGCTCTCATGTTTCTCAAAGAGGTGACCGCGTACCCTTCTGCGCCGCACCGCGCCGACGTTTGCTTGTCTTTCCTCTGTATCACGGCGACTTGCCGTTGATCATGTTATTTCTTCGACGTGTGCGTGACTTTAGCACGCTTGTTGCTTTCGAGCTTTTTACTAAGCGATGTTCCGCGACCGACGCGCTGGCAAGTGAACTACTGACAGCTGGTGCGGACGGCAAGCGGAGGAGTGAAGCCTGTTGCTGCAGCAGCCAATCATTCTTATTTTCCTGCGGTCGCGTACGAAAATTTCGTATCTCATTCTCTCGTAAACGAGATGTGTGTGCGTGTGTGCATGTTTATGCTGCTGCTGCTGCTGTTGTTGTTGTAGTTGTTATTGTTGTCCATGAACTGAGTGTTTCTTTGCCGACAACTTAGGATAAATTGATGACGCTATGGCTCCCTTTTTTTCAATGACGCCATCTCCGAACCTACTGCCAACTACTTTTTGACTGGGCCGACGAAAAGCGGGTCGTTGCGTAAGGTTGGCTACATCGGTGGTAATCGCATGGCGCCTATATCGCTGAGTTAGCCTTCCCTGGCTGACGAAGTACGCCTACCTGATCTTAGATTTCTCACGGATAGAGATTTGGCTCGACTGGAGATGCTGAGACACAAGGATTGCGTCGACCATCGTAAAGTATATGGACGTGCCATAGTAGACCTTGGCTGCCGCAAGCACCGATATTTCCAGCAGTCGGCGGCCGGCAGTCAATGCGCTAGTCAACCAACAACCAACTATTTATCTTACAAGGATAGTGTAGCTTTCTATAAACGTTCTTTGTGCACTTACCCAGTGGCCGCTTGTCTTCCTGCTTCTGAGGACTTGCACTTAATTTCTACTTACAATCTTTTCCTTTACCTCACCTTCAATCGTCGTACATTTCCCACCGTCGCAGATGCTACCGGTCGACCTACGCCTAAATCGAGTCAGTTGAATAGTAATAAAACGCAAATCTTATAAATGCTATTGGCACGCGCAGGTTGCCGCCGGATAAGGCGACAGCGCGACATGCGGGGATTGTTGTTGTAGGTGCCGCTTCTGTTGCCCGTGGGAGTAATAGCAGTAGACTCCAGGGACGCAGTGGCCCCTTACACATTTTCTATGATCTGTTGTACTACCATCGGTAACACAACTACGATTTCTATGGGTTTCGTGACAATGACAGCGGCAACGGCAGCCCAGATTCGCGATGGTGGATCTGATTATCGCTTAGCTTTGAAGCGTGAACCGGTCTTGTGAGGACAGCAATACTGTTATGTTCGCTATTGCTATCAGAACCACTACCGCTATTGCCGTCTGTCCTACCGACGGTCGCGAGGGCGAGGACGACGCTACTTTCTACTACTCACCACGGCCTAGGGCTCGGATTCGTTAGGCCGGGCTGTGTTTGCCAATCCGCCACTACTATTAGTGCTAAACTTTCCATTGGCAAATACCCATGGCTGTTGTCAGCCGTTAGGTATATGTACGTCTACTATAGTGGTGGCGCCGAAGCCGCTACCGCCTCTACCGATTAAGCTCCTATCATAGAGGCAGCAAATATTTGTTTCTACTGTTTTTGTTGTCGCTACCGTTGTTGCGGCTTCGACGACTGCGAACGCTGTCGTCGGCGTCACTGTCGTTGTGGTTTTCAATGAGCCGTATATCACGCGACGACATCCGAAGGTAACTGAGGCGGTGGTAACCATCGAGAAATGGTGTTTGTTCCTAGCTTGCACGTTTCTTGACACGTTACGCGCTCACATGTACACAGACAAATAGGCGTACTTACCCACCCACCGCAGATACCCAAGGTAGAATCCAGTTTATCGGCTGCCGTGCTGTTAGCAAGAAGTGTGCGTCGTCTTGCTGGAATATAGTAGCTCCTGTTACGGTAGCAGCAGAACTAATACTGGCTCGCCAGTCAGCTTATCTGGAACAGCCTAGAGGAACAGGGGCACTTTAGCTCACCTAAAGGATAGGAAAAAAAGGCTGTGGAATTAGGAAAATAACGGCTTAACAAACAGCGATCAGTAGTCAGTTCTATTTGTTGCAACTGTGGGACAGAACCGTAGTAGATAAAGCGATTGGGGCCAAAAAATTTTCTTGTTCAATAAACCTTTATGATTCTCCTGAGAAGAATGATTTGTTCTTCTGCTGTAGTGACTAACTTCCAAAGCTTCATAGTGGTAAACACGTATATAATTGGAGAAGGGGGGTGTACCTATTTACCTCCTGCCTCCCTTGGTTCACGTATTCAGCCGAAGTGGCTAAATCTAAAGCAGAACTCTAGGCTGAAGCTATTGCTGCTGTTGTTTCAACGGATATCGGTATTCGCTGGTGGCAGCGGTGGCTATAGTAAGTAGCGGCGCGTGGTGCCCTGTTGGCGTCACTGTTAAAAGCTGAGACTGTGGTTATGATTTACGGTTGTAAGAGCGGTCGACATTTATAACAAAGTCCGTCGAGTTACGATGACGATCGCAGCATGTAAATGATGTCTGCATATTTCTGGAGCCGGTAACTGCCGCTTACCAAGTTACTACGCAGCCGCACTGCGAGAAAACCGTGCGAGAAAAAGCGGCACAGAGAGGGTCAGGGCTATATCCAAGAAGAAATAGCCAGGCTACCATTAATCTATGCATCAACAACATCTTTCTTGAACTGTTCGTGTATCTTATATCCACGAAAAAAAAAGCAAACTACTTTCGTTTCTGCCAATAATAGAAGCAACCACGGATTATTGCTCGAGTACTGCTGCTTGCTCGGCAAAAAAGGGTGATAATCTCATCTAAATTCGTCATTTGATGAATCTGTTAATGTTCATATTGCTTCGTCACTGCACAGTTTTGCTTCGCCTGTTTTTAACGTCATGCTGCTATTTTTATAATGAACAATGTCAAGGGTGATCATGTAACGTATTTCTACCGCGGAGGAACTAGCAAGACACGACCTAATACGCTGGCACAATACTTTGCAACAATAAATTTGGTGTCGAAGCTTTTCAGCAAAAAAAACTGAACGACCTCTGTAGCCTAATGGCATTTCCATTTAAAAAAATCCCTATAAAATAGCTTGTACCATGGAACGGCTATAAAAAAAAAAGCGTTAACGGCTATAGTAGCAATGGCCGCTCCGCTTGTTATCGAAGGTGGTCAACACAGATCTACTGCACATATTCACAAACCATCTAAATTTGAACAGCACGGTACCGTGTGAGAGGTTTTCGCTATTATTTTACTGTCGATTGGTGATTTTTCCCCGTTTACTTATCGTTTATCTTCTGCTCGCCGGGTGTTCGTTCGTCGGTCGGTTGGTCTGTCTGTTTTTCAACGCTGCTCTACTTTCAGCAGGATAAAATACTTCGATTGTTCTACGATTGTCAACATGAAACAGATAATTTTGTCCTCGTCGGTTTTGCCTTTGTGGCTTGTATCGCTGTCTCTAATATCCCGACTTGCCGCTTGCGGTTACTGCTGCTGACTATTCTGGCTTTTGTTGTTACTGCTATCAAGTCGCGGCTCGAGTTTAGTCCGACGGGGTCGCTTCTGCCGCCGTTCTCGCTTTTGGCATCCTGTCGTACTCGCGCATTCTCTCCCTCTGTGCAGCTTTTTCTTTCTTTCTCTTTCTGTTTATCGGGTCCATGACTCCTATTCTGAGATTGGCGCGTATCTTCTGCTTTGATCGCGCTTAGTCCGAGTGAACTCTCCAGACGAAGTCAACACGAAAAGAAAAAGACGACGGCGGTTGGCGATAGCCGCCGGGCTCGGCGCTCTTGTCTTTTTCGTTGACGTCCTCAGTGCGTTTCGTTGTCGGCGCTCGTTTTCGCTTTTTTTTTTCGTTCGTGTCTTCCTGCTGCTATTGAAGAGGGCGAAAAGTCTGTTTCCCGTTGTCACCCGCTCCTATAACTTGGCCGGTTTAGCCTTCTTCTTAGATGACTTTGCCCGTCTCTTCGCATCTTTTTCGGCTGCTCCAGTTGGTTTCATGCACTAATATTCGCTGATAATGATGGCACTTAATTATCCAATAGTCTTATCTAGTTTTGCTGTGGCCGTAGCTGGAGTAGACAACGTGCTAACGGCTGTGAAGCCGTATGGCTGTGACTGCAGTTGATGCTCGATCGTCCGCCCGCCCGAACGCCCGCCCGTCCGACCGCCCGCTCACCCGCCATCACCTCTGCAGTCACCAGAACCGGCTGATCGAGAAATGCATCCTCTGATAACGAACGACACGTCGCAACAAATACGTACGAGCAGAATGAGCGTTTAAGTGGAGAGCAGCCACCGACGAAAGCAGACGCAGCAGCAGCAGAAGCGACGGTGGCAGACAGTCACAATGGGGGGAATAGTCGGTTCTAATCGCCGCTGCGGGCAATTTTTAGCGACTCTGAAAGAAAACTATTCTGTCCTTTTATTTTGATTACTGCCGCCTTCGAGTGGCATAGAAAATTTCTATACAGTAGGAGTTCTATCACAGGCAGACTTGATGCATAGAACTAACTGAGGGCAGTGCAAAACTGTGGGATTCAAGAGTCAGATGTGTGGGGGTGAACCTCCGGTATTTTGCTCCTATGCATGATTATATTACGGTCCCTTGTAACGCTATTCTTTTTTTCGTGCTTTAATTCCATGTATGTGTGCTCGATAGAGCGCGTCAGAGTATAACTGTTCTATTTCGTGAGGTCATCGACACATTCCTCGTTGATAATGGCTTCGGTGAAGCACGCTCATACGCTACTGAAGATCAATCGCTTGCAGGTCTGTTTGTTTTTCGACGAAATCGTTGACTCGTGGATAAAATTGAAACAATTCTTTGTTTGACATTCATCCATTAAGCTCGTTGATACTCAAAGATCGTCAAATACTTGTAAACAGTGATTCCTGCAATATCGACCCTTCACAATCAGTTCCGATTTCAGCGTGTAGGCTATACGTAAATGACGAATGAGGCCAATAGGGTTTAAAATTGCCCGGGCAAACGACAATGCACGAAGAGAGAGAGGGAGAAAGATGGCGCAGAAAAAAGTGATCGAACGATCAATATCACTCAATACAATATGAGCGTACAGTTGGCTCTGCAGCTAAGAATTCATTACTTCTCGTTTCATTATGAGAATATAAATGCAGATACATAGATGCGGAGAAAAACGCCTAAAAAAACGTTTATGAGCTAGGTGATGAGCAGTATCCGCTGCAGCAGCACATTTTAAGTAGATATTGGTAGGAAAAGCTGGACCGCACATGGTCCACCAAAGCATTTCAGTCATTGCGTATTCGTGGACGCTTGTTTGTATTGTGTTTCCTGAGTTTTAGTTACCTGTTGGCATTGTTTCTTTTCTTTTAGTAAGAGGCAAGTTGGCAACGGCAGCATCACCGCTGATCAGTGGCTGCCTTGTTCAATACCCCATGGCTTTACGTGTTACTCAACTCGTTGAATCGGCTTTTGGAAGAAATTTTACTTGGGTGATGGAGGATGAATACAAATATGAGCAGCTCTAGACAGCTAACACGACGTGGTTTTGATACCAAGAATTAGGACATTCATGATATGTATATATAATAATAGAAATCTCTTTATGTATATGTACGTATGTTAAATACTAAAAACGACAAAAGCGGAGTTCATCCTCCTATCTATCGAGTTCGATTTTGTTATTTCCCTAATTGAATTGGCTTCTTGTCGGTCCTGTGACGTTATGATGTTTGGAGCAAGATAATTTGCTATGTCGAAAAGCAAGGCAGGCTTTCAACGCGATTCTTAATATCCGCTCGCAGCGCAGTATGCACAGAGATAGCATATTTATTCCATGCGGACTAGTGAAGACCTCGTTGATGGGAAATACAACACTGGTATTGACTAGCAGCACAGACGACAGAAACTGTTCGTTGCAGAAATTAATCTGACGCTTTCCTTTTATCTGCGCGCTATGTCAACAACGCTGACTTCGTGAATAGAACGAAGAAGTGAACTGGCTTTTCGCTGTCATGTGGAGGGAGACAATCAGCCGTACGCGCACGTTGGAGCGACCATTTTCGGTCCGCTTCCTTTTTCTCTAAGCTGGTATAAACCAGCGGACAGATTATCGCTAGGACTTAGTTTAAGTTCTTCAGTGTATGCGACGCCAGGGAAAAAATTCGACCGTATAATGCCTGCTCGATGGATGCTCGCTCGTACGGCGGGACGGCGCTGTTAAATGAAGATTAATACGCTTGCCGCCTCGTCTTCGAACGACTTCATAGTTGCTTCGGCAAGTACGTACAGATACACAGGTAAAGGAAGTGAGAGAAAAAGATTGGTTAGGTCGTTCATGTTTAGACCTTCTGATTGGGTCTCCTTGGCTGCCTGCCTGCCTGACTGTGTGGCGCGCCCTACGCAGACTCTCTCGTCACTTTTGTTCTAGATATGACTCCTCCATTCTGAGGGTACCAACACAAGAACAGCAGCGACGAACTAAACGTCGGCGGTAGGCAATCGTTATTGCAGGTAACACTGGCCGCTTGGTGGACTTCGTACATCGCATAGGTTCAGGACCAAGGGGTACCTCGCTCGACCAACGAGGTCTTCGCAATGATGCTCTTTGCCTTCGAAGAGTTCGAAGCGTAAATCGAGGCGGCTGCGTCACCGTTGTTGTAGGTAGCAACGGTAACAACAACAACAACAAAACAGTAGAATGAATCAAGCAGCTCCTTTATGATTTTGTTGGATGGTGATGGCACTGGCGATGGGCACTGGTCTAAAGGTCGATGTTGGCTAAAGAGGCAAAAAGATGCACCGAAGTCAAAAGCTGTATCGGCTATATGAGCCCTTATAAGAACATCAACAGCAAGAGATCTCAACCAAGGTTTAGCGTATCTACGCGCGTGTTTATTCCTGTCGGAGTGAATACCCGTCTCAAAGATGGTAGGCGATGCATTAAACTGAACCTACTGCGTTGTGGCCCGTTGAACGTTCAGGCCGTTGTTTTTCCGTCCATCAGAAGCAGCTAAGATGCCGCTGTTTCGGGGTCTTGCGCGGTCGCGCTCAAGCAGTTTAATACAGAGCGACACACATACACACGAATCTGAAACGTATCCGAACAGAGAACGTAGCGTACCCGTACCAACAAGGGGATACAACAGCACATAGACCCATCATCGAGTGGAATGGCGTAAAGAGAAACGAGTATGGAAAGCTGCAGTGTTGGTTCGTTCGTTCATACGATACACAGGCAGGCATAGGCCAAGCCAGGCATCAAGCGGCTGTTGCTGCAACAAAGATTGCCCATAGAAACGAAGGGTTTCATTTTTGATAGATACCCAATCATGTATTTAGTTGACGCAATGCTGCGACAGCGGCAGTCGTAATTCTTTGATGGGCGGCATCGACCACTCTACACATCTCCGCCTAGCAGTGGCGGTGGTGGCACCGCCGCCGCCGCCGCCGACGGGATGTGACACGGCCAAACTGCGGACACAGCGGCCAACTGGCGTTCGTATCTTGCTGTGCTCTGCAATTTCGTTTGCTGTCTGCTGGTCTTCTGCTGTTGCTGTTGCTGCTGCTGCTGCTGCTGTTGTTGTTGTTGTTGTTGTTGTTTGGTCCCTCGTTTGGTTCATTGCATCGCGTCTTTAACGCATATGTGACAGACAGCCCGTCGATCTCCCTCCCTCCTTCCATCAGCCATCTCTGCTTGCCTTCTAATGGCTGGAACAGAAAAACCGAAGAAGACGAAGAAAATAAAGAAAGCAGGCAACGTTAGCAGCAGCTGAAGACGAGTTTAGACAGGTAAAAATAGCAAGCAGAATGACGCGAGATGAAAAAGGAAAAGGCCAACAGAGTGTTGATGCACTACGCTGGAAGCTTTAGTAGTAAGTAAACGATTGACAGTAGCATATGTATATATAGCAGTGGCACGATATTTAGGCGATACAATTTCGCAAAAACGAGTCAAACGCCGCTGCTGGCGGGACCGGTGTTTCTCGGCGACGGTACTGCAGTGACGGGATGTCGGCTTTTATGGCTCTTCTTGGCCTCATATATACGACTCTCCTGGTATATATATATTACATAGAGTAGTATATCTACGACTCTGCCATTGATAGCAGCACCGTTGCTCGCGGTTACTTGCGAGAGAAGCACATAGGATGAATAGAGTGCCGAATATTCAACAACAGCGTCAGCACCGAAAACAGCAGCGGCAAGGAAGGCAACACATCATTATTGTTATCATCATCATCACAATTAACATGGCCGTCTTCGTCATCCGGAATAGGGTTTCTGGTACTGGCCCTCTTAGGGCTCTAGATGTGTATGGTGTCGTTCGTATGATATGATGTGTTGATAATAAACGAAGTGCCCTCCCTTTTTTACTGATGACGGAACGACGACTCTGACACTTTCAAGAGAGTTGCGCTAGCCGCGACGTGCGCCGCTTCCGCTGCACCTGTATGTCGCTGAAATCGGTAGCCATTTTGCTTCTCGTCATATTCTTGCTTATGATATCGCTGGCCTGTGGTTATTCTGATTTTGTCTATAAATGTACCAGGGTCGTTTTCGCCGTTTTCGTGTTCGCCTTTGCATGACGCCATGCAGTGGCTGTTTCCTGATTCAGCTGGCAACTGACGTTATTTCAGATCGCCCGTATCGAAGAAACAGGGATTACGAGAAGAGGGTAACACTACAACGACCAGCAGCTAAATCAGTTATCGCCACCCAAGGGGCGGCCCCTTGCCCGAATCGGGTTGAATTTCGCAGCACGTTGTCGCTAACGCGTGAAGGATCAGGATCGTGGGGAATGCCTGTTTGAACCCCTCTGAGATGTGACGGAGCTTACAAAGAGACGCTGCCAAGCAGTATTAGTTTAACACTAACTCTTAGTTTTGTCCAACTCAGCTTCAGTGTAAATGGCAAGTAGTGAAGCAACTGTGATTCCGTCTCTGTACGACACCCCGGCGTTTTTCGCGCTGATTTCTCTTACGAAGAATGCAATGACCTGCTGCTGAATCGCTGGAGACGAAGATCTTTTTTCAACTTCTCCGTGGGTCAGCTGAGAAAGGACGGCAAACGAGGTCGACAAAACGTACCCGTAAAGGGAAGACAAATGTCCACTTCTTACGTAGTCGAATTTGTTTCAATTTTGTTTGTTTGGTTTTCGCTCGCTCTCTCTCTAACTCACTCACTCAGCCACTCACACACACACACACACACACACACACACCCTCACTTTCTCTCTCGCCCTTACGGGTTGCAGCTGTGAGAAGAGATAAGCTCTGGCTTCAGTATCAGCTATTGCTCTGAGTATATGCATGCGTGGAGTTCGAAAGATGAGTTTCCGTAGAATTTCGATGTAGATGAATCCGTAAATGTGTTTGTCTATGTACGACGAAGGATGACATAAGCCCAACCACTCTTAGCTTTGATGTGGTCAACTCCCGGGATCGACTCGTGGTGCCGACATCAGCGCTTGCAGCCGCAGCTGCTCGCGTAGAACGAACGGCACACATACGAGTCGCGTCCTACGACGCTGCTTCAAACCGAATTTAGAGCGAGTCAGACGGGGGAAAAAGAGCGGGAGAAAGGAAAGAGGTGGAGTGAACAAGAAAGACAGGGATCGACGCAAATACGTTAGCGAAGTGATCATTCGCGGAGAGAGTGAGTCGACAACGACGTGGTGTTGTCGTTGTATTTGCTGCTGCTGCTGCTGCTGCTGGTGTCTCAGCAGGGGTCCCCTTCGGCGCGCACGGACCGAATCGCCAGCAGCCGCATTCGCAGCAGAATCGACATTGGCGGTAGTGCAGCAGTAAAAGCAATAGCACAAGAGACCAAAATCTTCGCTAGATCTCCCTGACTCGACACTCGGGGCCCTTCCTTGAAGAGCCGTGCACGCATGTTGTAGATTATGGCAGCGGTATCGGCGTTTGCTGCTGCTGTTATTGTTAGTAGGGATATTGATGCGTTGGCTATACCATGTCGGCCCGACCAAGCAGCTAAGCAACTCGGAGACACCGATCGCCGCTTCGTTCCGTTGTTGGTACACTCTGGTTCGTTTCCTATTTTTCGTTTCTCTTTGCGTCGTCGTCGTCGTCGTCGTCGTTTTCTTTTTTTCTTCGTTGTCTATTTCTTCTTCAAAGTGGCATTTCTGCCTTTTTGATAATGTGACTTTTTCAACCGAGTCAGCGTAACACGCGCACAACAAGTGTACATTCTCCGTACACACGGGCACACAGCGGCAGCAGCGCCTGCTAGAGCCAACCACACGGATACACAGACCGACTAAAAACAGCATAGCTACGCCAAACGCATGCGGTGCGACTCATGCGAGTTGGCCCGACGGCTTAAGGTCGTCGCATCGGGCAAGCGAGCTACGTCCATCTCGTCGCGGCGCAACAGACAGCCAGCACAAGAAACGTATGAACATGGAACAAACTCGACGACGATCGCCGGCGACAACGACGAAACAAACGAAAAAAGAACGGAAGGAGCAGCGCATTTCTATAGCACTGGCCGGCCGGTCGGCCGACGATGACTATACGGGGACGCACACGGGCGCGAACGAGAATCGGCTGGTTTCGAGAGTGAACCAGTCGAATAGTCTAAGACACATATACACAGACATACAGACAAAGATTCGAAGGGAAACGCGAAATACGAATAGCAACAGACAGATGGACGAGCAAACTAACGAATAAGAAGTAAAAAAATCAAAGCTTCCCGTTGCGAAGCGGGTGGTGTTGTTTCGGAAACGAAGAAAAGTCGAAAAAACGACCCCTGAATGCGTTCATCCTGTCTTATCAATCCGATTGCGATTTCTCTGTCTGTAAATCGTGGAGATGTCGACAGGGGCGGCGGCGGCGGCGACGGCGGCGGCTGCGACCACCTATGCCAAAGAGAGCCTGGTAAGAATGACGTGCCCCTGAATAGGGCCTCACCCTGAAGTTTCAGTTGGGAGGCACGCCTGGAATTACACGAACCTGCAAAGACACATTACGTCTGACGTGAGATTTAACTTAAATAACATGCTATGCCCAAAAAACATCACATTATTACTCAGCTCAGCGTTCTGCACTATATGACTTTCTCGTCTGCTTAGTTCTAAAGAGTGGCCTTTATGCGAGGCATTTAGTTGATGATACATCGCTTCGCTTTTACTGTGTCCTGTCATTGTTTCGAAAACGATAGACAGGCACGCCGCAGATGACAACAGAAGTTGAAAGTTCTATGCGTCTTCAACATACATCACAAGCAGTGCACCATTGCAGATTTTACGAAATAGTTTGCTCGAAATCCTTCAGTCTGCATTTCGGTAACAGCTTCATTAATTTCAATTTCGTAGTAGCTTCTTGTACTATAATTATTACTACCCCGTTAATAATATAATACGCTACATATATAAACAAAGCGTGGAAAGTTCTTCACTCATCAGCAGGAGCTACGGCGGCTTGTATTGAGCGGTCGATTCGTTGCCTGGTTGATTTCTTATTGCTATCAATGTCTTCACGGCGATCCAGCTTAGCTCGTCGTTGTCGTATGACGTCTTGCCCGCATTGTAAATGACGCTTGCTGCCGCTTCAGCTGTTATCGGATCTCTCCTATATTTCAGAATTTAGATAGAGACGTTGTTTCAACTTGTTTATTGCGCTTACGGTGGGCCAGTGAGTGACGAGCAGGAAAGAATCTCCGACCATCAGAAAAAAGAGACGCTCGCGGCGGCAACAGCGTTGGCGTAAAGGATCTACAACCGTCTTGGAAATAGAGGGTTTGCTTTATTTGATATTTGGCGCTACGTTCACTGCTAACGATATTAGCTGCTACGCTTAATAATACCGTGCGTCAAACAAAACCTGTTACTAAACGCTGTTCGGCTAGTTATTTAACGAATTGATGCTATTTGAATTTGTCAAGTCCTTTGCGACTACGCGAGTCGCAAGCGTGCGCTCATGGCCGCTCGTTCTTAGAAACCTGTTAAATGTCAACCATTATAGCGTATCCGAAGACCTGAAGGCAGATTTGGAGCCGATGAACGCTGAATACCTACTTGACCTGTAGCGGTGTCCTGAAAATTGGACGAAAGACGATCAACTAGCGTTTGCGGCATTAGAAAAAGACAATGGCCTTCAAAGCTGTTTTTGTAACTCTGTCGGTGATCTACTAAGTACGGTTTAGTGCGACGGTTTAGTTGCCGTTTGCTCCCTTCCGCTTGCTCTTTCCCTGTTGTTGTTGTCGATTTTGTCAGAACACCTACTCATATGCGCGACGGCACTTTACCTAAATGTAGCATATGGGTTAGCAAGCATGTTGAAGTTCCACGGCAGCATCTATACATATAGTCGTAACAGTGTAGTACGGCACGCAAGCAAACCAGCGACTGGGTCTCCAAACAAACTGCCATCCCAGTAAACGCAGACCGGGCTATAGTAGCAGCAGTGGCCGCTCAAACGACGCCGAAACGACGAGCAAGCAGCGAACAAGCGCTCCGGTGCTACGCTGCGCCGCATGGCTGCACATGCTTTTAAATATTATCATATTATTCGAAGTCAGGTCAATTTACGCTACATGGCTGTGGATTTCGTCTGTGCTGCCGCGGCAGGCATTGCTGATGTTGGGATTGTGGCCAGCAGTTATTAGGGCCCGTCGTCGTATTGTAGTATCCCAGTGGAAACAGCAATAGCATTGGTTGTCGTCACACTGAAGTAGTGTAGGTGCACGCACATACACATACCTGACTGTGTGTGTGCGTGCACCTACACTACGACGTGTACGTGTGCGTGTGTGTATACGCGTATGTGTGTGTCTGTCTGGCCGTCTGTTTAAGAAATTTGGCGTTGTGCAGTTCGTGGTGTTATTGACGACAGAGGCTGTAGCGGTCGTGGTGAGATAGACAAGAAGTAGTAGATTTATTGCTTGTCCTGCTGCATTCGTCCATTCGACCAGTTGCCAGTCACTTGTTTGTCTGTAGTTATGCTCTTCGAGGCTGGGCAGTCGTTCATTCTACGAATGGGAATGTTGGTTGTGTGTTTGCGTGTGTACATTGGTCTGTGTTTCTGTTGTTGTCGGTAGTAGTGTTGTTGTTATTATTATGTGTGAGTACCCATTATGGACAGCAGTCGCCCGTTCTCGCACTCATTTGGCGATGGCGAATAAGTTGTAGCTCTCCTTCTCATTGAAGTGCTGAAGCTTTTCGATGACTTTTCTCCAGCGACCACAGCAACTAGTCGACTCTGCCTTCTCCAGTGCCGCCTGGGCTAGTACTGTCATCATCAGCGATTCAATGCTTCGAATTTTATGCTTGAAGCCACCGTTAGCCATCAGGCAGCGTCCGACTTTTAGCGCTCCCGCGACTACAATTGTTACTATTGCTGCTGCTGCTGCTGCTAACACCACTACGACTTTTGTTCCTATTACTGCTGCTAAACAACGCAGAGGCAATATGTAGCATCATGGCGAAGCTACAAACTGGCAAATGCGGTCAGACGCTCGTTTAGAGGCACACGAGTTCACGCACATACAATGCTGGAATTAACTACGACGACGAAGAACCAGCCGTCGCAGGCGCTGCTTGGATTATTTGTAGACGAGCAGTCTCAATCGCCGCCAGCAACTGCCGCGAGGTTTCAGAACTCAGCAGACGAAACAAACATGGAGGGTAGAAACCAACGGGGGATGACAAGAATTAAAAGTAATCGTAATAGTCGCAAGCACACGGCTGTTTGTGTCGCTACGGCGGTAGCATTGGCAACAGCGTGAACCTGCCAGCAATTACGTATTTATTTCTTGCTCTTTTTGTATGTGTACACGCGTGAGCGTGCTCTGGAATGGCGACAAGCTGTGGCCGAACACATAGTCACGGAATAGCTGCTATAGTGGGGTAGCACTGCGTCGCCGTCAACACTGCGGCTGTCGCCGACGTTACGTTCGTCGGAGCGGTCGACGTAGCGATTTCAAGTTTTACAACCTTTTCTTTCAGTACAGGGAGGAAAGATCCTTTCGCACCCGTTCTTTGTTTTCTTTTTTTTGAGAGAAAGAAAGAGAAAAAGGACCCTGGCGTCGCGGTTGTTCAGACCGGCGGCCGCGGCGACAACGTCAGAGCCAAAACCAGCGTCTGTTATTGTGGTAACGGCAGTAGAGGAAGATAGTGAAACAAAGAAAGGGATGAAAAACACGAAGTCTTTTTCTTCTGCCTTGCTGATGCTGTTGCTAGTGGTGGCGGCCTTTGAGTTCCTTCTTCAGGCCGTCTGTCCATACCCTCATTTGTTGGCCGCTGTTGCTGCTTCGTCCCAGTTTTGCCTCAACGAACCATTTCTGCAGTCGTTACTGGTGCTGTTGCTATGCGACGAGCTGCGACAACTGAACCCAAGTCAGCGACGTGACGAGTTCCACACAACGGAAGGAAGATGAGTACGGGGAACGGTACGCGAGGTCTGATATAGGGAGCAAGCTCTATATTTGTCTTCATTGTTGTTGTTGGTCAGGCTGGCTAACTAGTTGGCAAGGGCGTTCAAGATGTCGCGCTCCCGTTTAATCGCCTCGCTCAAACTTAAAAAAGGCTTGCCGAGCTGGTTGTTTTCTGAACACTTCCCCGAATGAAGCAGACCACCAGCAAAGACTTACAAGCGAACAGTTTTACTTACCACTTTATTTACTTCGAAATACAACGCTAAAAAGATTGTATCTCATCGTGCCGTTTATCTGTAGTGTGTGGCGCAAATTAATTGCTTTCTTCATACAGCGGGCGGACAACGTCAAACGGAAACTGAAATAGTCGAAAAGCTATAAGGAGACTAACCTGAGACGATTCTGCTAAAAGCTAGGCTGTCCATCCTTTCATGGGTCTTACATCATCATGGACAACTGTTTTTGCTGCTGAGAAACATCTACATAGTTTTTTTTTTATTAATGTACACGTGTTTATGCGTCCACTTCACGCTTTCATCTCGTCTGCGTCATCTCATTACTTTGACCACCACTGTTATTATAGCCACTAGTAGAACGCTAGTGGTACTCCTATGTACCACCATCTATTGAACTAGTGTACCTAACGAGAAGGGTCAGCCTTTGTAGATTTACTGAAATTAACAAAAAATCAGCTTAAGCCGTCTCGGATATTGGAGCTCGTGCGGTGAAGAACATACGGCAGGCTCTTGACCACATTGTATGATGAGGTACATTTTAGCTTCTATTTCTAAGAGGAACAATCAGTGCTGTTAATGCGACTTTCCTGTGTTTCCGACAAAACAACTGAAGCATATAAATAAGTTAGACGTAAATCTATTTGAGTTATATATGCAATGAATGAGGATTCTACTCTTTGCGTTCATAGCACTGGTAGGTAAAATGCCAGCGCGTTACTCAATCGCGTATATAAAAAGCCCCATGTATTCAAACCACTGCCCTGAATGGGACACCTGCTTGCCTAGTGTTGTTAGACAGATCACATTGTAAATCCGAACATATCGTCGTGCAGCAATCCTTGTCTGCCATTAGAACCATCCGCTAAGTACGTAGAAAATTAGTTCCTGTAAAAAAATGTATGATGTGGTTAAAACTTTTTGTTTCGTTTCGGGCTGCACAAGGAGAATGCCTGCACACGTCAACCTTCGCTCGTTGTTGTAATCGCTTATCTTGTCGTTGTCTGAGCTTTAAGGCGTCGTTAACATAATCAGCAGTGTACCCACAATTGCTGCCGCTATGGCCTCGTTATTTTGCCTTGAATGGTCCAATTTAGCTATTTAGCAGATATAATAGGTAAAAGTGTGTGTATGAGTGTGTTCATGTATGTTTCGTCCATTCTGTACACATGTCGTCCTGGTTTGTAGCGAGGTTCGACGATCTCTTAAACTAAGCCCCCCGGGTGTTAAACGCGAATCAGCGCTATACAGCAAGCAAGCCCATCGGATAACGGCGACGCCTCAGCCAGAGATGATTTGGCCTTCTACTACTCCCTTAGTGAGGTAAAAATGAGGCGGAAAAGAGGTCGAAGGCAAAGAAAAAACACAAAAGGAAGGAAGGCATTTGCTATTCTATTACATAATACCTGTATACCCTATAGCTAGCTATCATCCAGCCGAGGTAACTGTCTGTCCAGCACGATAGGAACGTTATACTTGGACGCGCGTCGTTGTCCGTGATACCGCCGACTTAGTAGACGTATTATTAGGCAATTGTCGCGCACCTCCCACTTGTCGAAGAGTCGATCAGGGAGCAGCGAAGAGCGAACAGGGGGACGCACGCGCTCCTGATCTAACAACAGCGGCATGACGATTTACCAGACACCATCATCGAATAACCAGCAACAGTTAGTAGAAACTGTGGTACTAGCACGGCAAATGGCACCGCCAATAGCACCTGTAAGACCAGCCGCTGACAACTTCGCGAACTCAGCAACGAACTTGCAAAAACGATCGAATAGTTTGCATTGTGCATTGTCGTATGTCGTTGGTGATACCGTTGTTCATTGTTGTTGCCGCTTTGTTTGATTAGTCTCGGTGAGGGGCAACAAGAAAAGAATGAGAGACAAAGGTGGCTTTGGCAATTCTCTGATTGTTGTTTGCCAGATATGCACCTCGTCCATCTCTTTATCCGTATGTCGATGTGTCTTTCCGAGTATGCGACACGTTTTCGGTTTGTCGTAAGGAGTGGCGAATACGCAGTTATTGCTCTTGCAATAAAAGAAAGAAAACCGAGAACGAAAGAAGTAAAAGCTTTGTGGACGTTTAACATAAAGATGTTGGCGCCGCCGCTGTTGCCCCTGCCGCCGTGAATAAAGCTCTTATGAGTGACAATGACTCTGCCGCTGCTGCTGCGATTGCTATGAAAATCGAACTAACCAGGCGATAGATAGGTGAATGTATGGATGAACAAATGATAGGGTGACTTCAGTGGACAATGGCAGCAAAGGTAGAGACGGCTTCCGTGTCAGTGCCTGAACCGATAGCAGCCGCCGCAGCAGCATCAACAGTGATGCTGTATTTTGTGCTCTGTGGCGCATATGTGTGCCAGAAGCACATGGATATGAACGCACGCACACACGCGAGGAACAATTGCAAGGGCAAGAAAGCAATCGGCACGATTGCCGCCGCCAGCGTCGCTGTCATCGTCTTCCCTTTTCGACACGCCATAGATGGCAAGGTATTGTTAAAGTGTCAACTTGATGGCTGCTGGGGGGCGGACACGAAAAGAGCCCCATCAAGACGAATAGCGAACGAGCAGGAGCCGCGAAAGCGAGAGAGAGGGCACCGTTGAAAAACAGTGAAAAGGGGTTGAGCAAGCGAGGGCGGAAGATTACGAGCGAGTGATGCCGATGACACGACGATGGTTAAGCTAGAAAAAAAAAAAGAAATAAATACCGAAAGGAAAAAAATTGAGAGGGAATACGACTGAAGAAATGGGGTCGCTGGTGCCGTCACTGAAGACAAGCAGGCGACAGCGCCGCGCGACGAAGACAGCCACCAGGTTGCTTCCCTCGGGCTTACTCACGATTAATAATGCTGAATGTCAGTACGATTGATGTATCTTGGTCGGTTTCCCTCTACCGACTGCGTTCTTTTCCTATTTTTTGCGTTTAACTTTTTGATCCTGCGGTTCTTATTCCTCTCAGTTCATAATCGAACCCAGTTATTTGGAAACCCGGAATTGTTGGAGGTTGGTTAATCCTTTCGTGCTGTTTTCTGGCTGTCTGACAAACAGATCTTGGGGCAGCACCAGCAATGAGAAACTGTTGACGTGAGTCGCTTTTCTGCAGTTTTTACGATTTTTCCAGCGAAGCTGGTGACACTCATGTCGCTGGCTGAAACAGTCATAACTACAGCCGAACTCAAAATGTCCAGTGGGGAATGGATCGTTGGTATTGGTGTTCAGGCAAGGCGACTGGTGCTAGAGACAAACGGAATGACTATAATGGCACTGTACATGGGGTTCGTTAAAGGGCTTGTCTAAGACTGTAACCTGTAGTACGCATATCGCCTACTGCCATTGACCATCCCCTTCACGTAAATAACGGCGCGTGTAGCAGTGGCGTCGATGAGAGGACATTTTGTCTGTCGTCCACGATGATGCTTTTTCACTTGACGCAGTGTTGTTTACTTGTCCTTTTGCGGCTGACGCTTTTTGGGGGTCCGAATTATGGTACTATAACCCCTACTTTTCATCTTTTTCTATTAATGCTTCAATAGGTCAGCTATTACACTCGAGCCTTAGCTGTCGCTTATAGCCGGCTATCACGTAGTGTATTTGTTATCAGTACAGGGTTAGTTGACAGACACGAGACGTAATTGGATAGTTGACCCTTTTCTGTATCGCTGTATAGGAATGGTAGCTCGTGTCGGTATGCAGAGTTCTTCCAACGATAGGACCGCAGCATACAACACCTGCTTTTACCTCGCTGTGTAAAAGCAGGTCAGCGGCGTAAAAAATTCTAGTCTATCTGTCTATTTTCTTTGAATTGGAAAACGAGAGACAACTTCGCGTAAGAGGTATAAGCTTTTTAGTACTCTACGATGGTCCATCAAAAGCAAGTAGATTTACCTACGTGTACGCTGCGCCTGCAATTAACTCTCGACTGTGTAACGTCTGCATCTTGCAGCCTTTGCTACTTACGCATGTACGCCATAGACAGGGAAGGACTGCGCCTAAATTTGGTGCTATTGCGGCTGTGACTGCTCGTAATTATTACGAAACAAGCAAACTAAGCCAATCAGAACTAAACGAGAAATGGGCGAATGATGAGGACGGCAACAACAACAACAACAACAACAATGGCGTCATCGTCGCCATCAACGAGCCAACAATCGAAGCCATGCCCTTGTTGTTGTTCCTGTACCTACCGTTGGGCCGCTGCAGCTGAAGTGCACTGATGTCGCGGTGACCAAAATGAAGTGAAGCTCTGACGCTCGCAGCCGTCAGAAAAAGCCAACTTGTGGAAGACAACAACTACAGCAAACGGCCAAGTGGCCGAGACACGGTTGGACAAGCCGACCACTCCCTGCTGCTGCTGACGACAACGATAATGATGATGATGGTGGTCCTGCCGCTAGAACGAAGACGCTTTTGCTCTTTCCTTTGCTTGATACTTGTGATCATCGCGTTGTTGACTGGCCCTAGCTTGCGTTCGTTCGCCGCTTGACTAGCACCAGCGGCAGTTCAGCTTGCCATCGCCACATGACAGCACAAGTACGTTGGTATACCGGTGCTGTTGTCGTTGTTGCTGCCCTGCGCCACGGAACGAAGAACGACATATGCCGTCGCTGCTGCTACTGCTGCTGTTAACAACAGCAGCTCGTTCAACAGTTGGAGCGCAGCGCGGTTCTGGTCTGTCTGGTGCTGCCGCTGGTACTGCTTCTGATTTTCTACGAGTGTCGGAAACACGCAGAAATGAAGGAACGAAAAACGACAAAAGAATTGTACAGAGGAGTACGATAAAAACTCAGATGAGATGGGAGGCGGACAAATCGAATGCCTACACAGTGTACAACTAAGACGAGGACGAAAGGGCAGCGGCAAAAACAGTTTGCACTCTGCAAACAAACGTACGCAGGCGAAAAGATTGACTGGTACATGCACAAGCAGGCTCCTTTTGTGCTGATTGCATCAGTTATTTCTTTCGTACTCGTGCCGTCGCTGCCTCAGCCAGCTACTCCTCGCGCGGTGGATTGCTTGCGGAACATCAGCTGTTAGGCCTTGCACCTGACGATCGACACTCCTGTGCATGATTACATACATTACAGAGACTTATCACCACTATTGACTGTCCAATCGTATACGCCTTATCATAGATTTGTCTAACCTAAACGCCATCAGTACATTATCAACATAGTGTTGAAGTATTTGAAAATGCGCGAAATCGGGATGATGGCTTTTGTTCGCCGTTGTTTTTATTGTCATTATCGTCGTCGTTATTGCTTCTAATTTTCGCTCGTCTCGTCGTCATTGTGAGTATTTCTTTAAACAATTGTGAGTTAAGTGTGTCTGCTGGCACGACAGCGTCTCCCAAGGCTGCCGTCTTCTGGTATACGCTTGCATCGATCGTCTCGCATCGGATCATGATGACCGTAATGCTCTGTCTAAAACTGTTGCTCTGTCGCTCGCTTAACCCTCCCTCTTCAATTCCCCTTCTCATCTTTTTCATTCGAGTGTCTCAATGTGCCTATCGATCGTTTGATGAAAAATATCTCTAATCAACGTTTCTTCCTGTCGCGGACTTCAGCAGCCACTGCTTCTGCTTCTGCCGCCGCTGCGGCTGCTGC
Source organism: Varroa jacobsoni (assembly GCF_002532875.2). Lineage (NCBI taxonomy): Eukaryota > Metazoa > Arthropoda > Arachnida > Mesostigmata > Varroidae > Varroa > Varroa jacobsoni. Next base: position 272,318 of record NW_019213025.1, on the reverse strand, counting down.
TGCTGCTGCCGCAGCAGCTCATTAAGCGTTGGGTATAGTTATTGATGACGCCAATAGAACGCGCGATCGTTATACACTGTCGCGCAGTCCCAGACACTCGAATGCGTTCAGCACAGCCAGATACACACGCACACACACGGACAGATAAACACGTAGGCACTTCTACAGGAAAGCTTCAGCAGTATTTCAAATAACGGACTCATTGCAGGGCAGCATAAGAGGAGCGCGTTGGTGTTTCATCGCCGTTCACGACTTAATCATATTATAAGAAGATATGGAAAGAAGAATAGATCGAACAATTATAATACAATAGTATATAATGGCTGGTGACGGCAGTAGTCTTAGTAAAAACGGCGATATATGCAGCAACAACACTCAGACTTCGTAAGCGCCGGTTTCGGCCGAGTAGGGCCACTTCGCTATTCAACGACCGGAGATAACAAACATTGAACCATACGCGGCTACTGCAGCCGCTATCACCGTCATTTTGCCTTTGTTTTTCCGCGCGTATTGGCCTCTCGGACCCTTCTAGAGTCAACAGAGAATACATCTTCATGTTATAGAGTTTTTGCGGCTAGGGATCGTATTCGTCCGTTGGCATTTAATCTGCGCTGACTTCACCATCATCGCCGCCGCCGCCGCCGCCGCCTCCTCATCATCATTCTGTTTCCCTTCACTGAAACGTTACTCGGTCCTTCCATACGAAAGGATTCGGTGCGGTGATTCATCTGCAGAGCGTGAAAGAGCAGCTGTGCCTGTTCTCTGTGTGCAGCGTCGGTCAGCGGCAAGCAAGCCAAGCTTACCGTTGTCCGTCTATGCTGGTGTCTTCTTAACTTCGTTGACTTCTTTGTGACGCAGGCTGTTGAAGTTGTTGTTGTTGTGGGTGTTGAGCCGATTAATGGCCATCGTTAAAGATGAGTAAACAGCAACATCTCATTCATTGAAATACACATGGACACACACATCGCATCGAGCCATATAGACGCTCGGCTGACTCTGTTGCTGAATGAGAACAGATCGCTTGACAGATCGCTCACATAGAGACGAGCATGATCCTGCAACTAATTAAATAGAACCTGTGTCATTTTTAGTCGATTATTCAGTCGTTCACTCGCTCGTTGGCCCATTGGCACTTAAAGATACTCCTTGCTGCGCCAATTTAGAAAAAATTTGTTCTGTATGCGTATAATATTGTTGTTATATAGCGTTGAAAGCAGTGGAATAAACGATATATAATATACTGCACATTTCGATTTGAAGTAACGAACGGAACCGTTTAAATATGTTTACAAATAAATCATCATGGCTGGAGGATGAATCTGAAGAAACAACTGGAAGACATACTGTTGCTATTAATTGTTTTTACAATAACAGTTGTTTTTTAGTGTATCGATCACTAACGGTACACGTCTAGGTACGACACTTATGCTCATTGGCTGACTCTGTGTATATGCATGCGTGCGTACAAAGAGATGAGGGCTTTCGTATTATTCCGTAAACCTGTTTCGCTTCTGGATATTTACTGTTCATCTGGGCGGTGGGCGGACGAATCACAGTTTGCTTATTGTCAGCATTAGCACAATTGGGCTTCGTCGCTGCTACGGACTGCTGGCACGCCGTCATTTACGAAGGGCCACAAACGACCGCCGTGAATCTGTTCAGTCCGGTCTTCCTTCGGTCTGGTCTTGTAACAGGTTCAACCTTAAAGGTTTTGCGCCTTAGAAAGGAAAACGGTAAAGAAGATGCCAGCAACCGATAGAAGGGGAGGAGTACGACAACGAGTAATTGATAAGAAGAACATCCTGGGCTCAATCGAGGGTTTTCTGCCAGTCAACAAGCATCAGCGGTGAAATGCGGGCTAAACCCAAATACGGGCCGATACTGTTGATTCGCTTGTTTTGGCCGGCGGCTTCTTACTTCGTGCTTGTGCTCTTTAGCTACCTGTTAGAGAACATTGGGAGTTGTGCGGCGATAATGGATATGAAATATATACCTATTTATATTGTTTAACAGTAAGGTGTCGATGTGAAGCCAGTCACCGACAGAGATGGACCGGTTACCTCTAAAAATTGTTTTCTCATTTAGTTTTAGTTCAGGTAAACCTAATTCTTCGGAGATGTTTCGTGTTCGTTTTTTGACAGCTTCAACAATGTTATTAATTGTTCAGCTCTAGTAACTTACTGTAGCCGATAGCGGAACAAAGTTGCCGGCAGCCTCGCTCGATGTATTCGAATGCTTTTGAATTTAATGTGGTTATTCGCTGTGTGCTGTTTCTCAATAATTTTTTTTTGTTCTCACACACAGTCTCTCTATGTGTAATTCATCTCAACTTACATGCAAAAGCCTACTGCCTAATTCGACGAGGGGGGACGTCTGCGGTTGTGATTCGGAACGATTCAAATTGGGCGACATCGTCACTCTCGACCCATTGGACACGGTGTCGTGAACGATCAAATGAGCCAAAAATGCAACGCTCCTTCTCATTCATCGACTGTTGAATCGTCCAAATGTTGTAACAAAATGCGATCGCTGAATGCCGATTTTCTTGCTACATTATGCCTATTATTACCGCTACCTGAGATTGGTAGATCCCTAGCGTATGCTGCGTGCATGCACGGATCACAGATCAGTGGCGAACATACCGAAAGATTGCTTCTTTGCAGACAAGGCTGAGGTGATAAGCTCGCAAAAGCAGAGCGGAGGGAGCGAACGGCCGTAGCCGAAGGAGAAGTTTGTTCTTTCCACTTCAATGGAACTCATTGTGTTCGAGTTTGCTTCTTCAATTGCTATGATGCCGCTAATCCACTCGTACCACCGAGTAAGTTTCGACGACACCTGATTGTTGGGTCGAAACTGTACACCATATAGAAAATAATAACAAAACGAAAATGACCAGACTCGTAGATCTGATCGACACATCAAGACCTTGAACATTTCGTCTCGACGAATCCATACGGTTAAGGAGGAGAGGGGCATATGTTACTGCAGTTTGCTGTCGTTGATCACCTGCTTAGCTGCTCTTGTGCAAAAGCGAGAAAAGGAAGTAGAGGAAAACACTTGTGGGCTACGAGTGCTATGTAGAGAGTAATGGATTAGACCAAGGTGAACTTTATATCGAAACATACCTTAGGTTGCGTATTGATCCTACTCATTGTTCTGAGACAGAAGGAATGGTAGCAAGCGTTAAGAACAAAAGCGCGCTGCCTATTGCTCCATCCACCAGCAGCACGTTGCAAGACGGACGCACGTAGACATACACATGCATTTACTCAAACAAAGACATTGATAAGAACTCTGTATCTATATGTATGTATGTCATGACCATGTTTATACGGAAGGGCAGGAAGAGCGGACGGCCGCACGAGCAGTATTCCGAACGGATGATCGAGTGAGGTCAACCGCTGTTCCCGCCAATTATGCATACGGAGATAGGACTTGGTATGGAGCATGGTTGGCCAAGGGGGGCTGACATCGCCAAAGTCTATGCTCATAACTACATCGGTAGTACATAGTCACAAACGGACAGATGCACATATAGACGCGCGCCCACACACGAACTGTCGGATTGGGAGAGGACAGGCCAGGCGGGGAAACGCACGGGCGCATGACAGATACTTGGCTTGGCTCGGGTATTACCACTACTGCCGCCGGCTGAGCACGGTATAATCATGCAGGTATGCCTTGAGGATCATGGCAAGGGTGTAGTAATAGTGATACAGGCGGCAGTTGTACCACGAGCGGGATTAGCCGGAGACGAAGCTAACCTACCATCACTTTGCGACTGCAGCACTCATGTGTAAGCTAATACAGCCCTTAATGCGATGATATGCTATCGACCATCATTCTGTGCGTATGATGCCTGTATGATGGGCCGAGCCTCTGCTGCACTGACCCCTCCTGCGTGCGTTGCCGGGTAGTGGAGAGCGCTGCTGACCACTAGACGATGGCCATAGATAGTCATGACGCCAGTAGCATTACTAGTCGTAGCCACAGCCCGTTCCGTATAGTTCGTCGTTCGTTAGCTGCTGGTTGGTTTCATCTAGTAAGGGGTGATCTCTCGCCCTCTCGTTCGTTCTCCTTGGCTTCGAGCTGCTGCTGCGGCGGGCGCGGCCGGCGGCTGCTGCGACGATGATGCCGGTTAGCGGGCGTGCCGTGATGTTTATATGTATTGGGTGCTGCTGCGACTACTCGCGGTCGCGGTAGCGGCACTGGAAATGCTTGTTGGTAGTGCCACATCAGTTCCTTCTCGCTCCACGTGCTGCCATATAGAGGAGGGCCCAGGAGTGACTGGAGGCTGGAGCTGTTGCCAGTCAGGAACTCGCCATATGACGACGTAAGGGCAAAGTGGGGGGTCGAGAATCATGATAAAACGGACATCCTGATCAGACTTCTCCGGGTGTGGAGCGGATCTCAGCCAGACGCTATCTGGTCACGCATTGGAAGGGAGCGTCAGCCCGATACGAGCCTTACTCTCGTTCTCTCTCTGTCTCTCTCTCTCATTGGGGCATTGGGGGTGCACCCAAAGGGATAAGCCACGGACCGACACGGACGGTGATCGGCGGCAATGGGAACTAACGAATGAACGAAGACCAGCGTGACGCGAATCCGAATAATTACCACTACCGAGCGATCTCCATGCAGATACATACAGACACACAGGTATTCAGCTAATCTCACTAACAACAGTGAACGTGAAGGAGACAGCGCTAAAGCAATGGTAGTTTTATGGACATTGATGGCGTCGTTGTGATAGGGTTTCTTGCAGCATCATCTGCATAGGGGAAAAACTTTCATTTTATTTCACTAATACTTAGATAGATGGAATAGATGTGACTAGGTGGACGCTTAACGGTTTTATTATTAGTAAAGCCGTATGCCGCGTCCCGTTTCGTTGAGCCGATTTCCAATGATTTGAAAACCTCCGTTGCTTTGCCGGCTGTGTATTATTAACGTTATGAATTTTGCAAAACTGCCATGGGCATATTCCATATATTCTGTGGATGTCTTTCAGTAATTCTGCTATTTAGAGAACTAGTTTCGAAGCCATCTTTCTGATTGTCCTGCCCTGTCAACCGTCGTCGACATTTGATGTGCGCGGTTCCCTTTACAGAGACTTCATCGGCGTTGATACCACTGAGTGACTGTGGGAGGACCATGCTGGTTAGCCAGTGCATAGCGCCGAATGATTGGGGTTTGTTCAGCAAGTATCGGTGGGGTAGATTCTTGATTTCGGAGTAGGCAGTGGCGAAGGTGGGCACATGCGTCACTGGCTGACACCATTGCCCAAGTGGTGAGGTTCTGCTGTATAAGTTTCGTATGATTGAATTGAATGTGGTCACCGACCACTGCGTTTCGATCCTGGTCGCTTAAAAGCAGCAGCAGCAGCAGCCAGCCAGCTAGCCAGCCACACCCATTTAAAATAGTGATACACGCCCCAATCTCCAATCTGGGATTATGTCGCTTTGCGAACGTACGCTTTGGTTATTACCTCCAGGCGTGTTATGCACGGTTTGACTTATGAAATATATAGACAGAGTGGATGCACGTGGCGCTCCGACGTCTTGTCTCCGTGCGCTTATCTATGTACAGGTGGCCGTTGATAACATATTTTACCAATAACATGTATTATTAAATGATAGTTAAGAAATCGAACCTATTCGAATTTTACCCAATGAGGTTTGTCCGATCTTACGGCAGACATTTAACTGTTCTTAACATCACAACCCAGTGCGATTTGTCCTGTTGCGTCTTCACAAAATGTACAAGATTTCGTCTAATTCAAATCAATCAAACAGACTAACCGGTAAATATCGTACTCTTCATTGTTATATAGCGTGAATTTAATAAAGACGTGTGAACTTGTTGCTTACCGTACATGATTTATCTGGTCAGTCGCAAGCCAAACGTTCAACTAAAGTACTATCAATTTTTCAGCGAGGCTGTGGTACGATCATCTCCCGGTACTGCAGTCGCTTCTGCGAGTGTAAAGACGTACATCTGTCATGATACGTCTAAGCCCCCTTATCTGAGTGTGATTATATTGATAGGATTTGATTGTTCTACGTTTTACCTTTTGGTAAGTTCGGTGTGACAGTTCTGCATAGACGGTTAGACAGGCTTTGTCAACGCGCGACTTTGCCACCGGGGCACACAACCATGACCAGAATCGCCAGCGCAACCGTGACGGTGACGTCGACCACGAAAAACGTTCGCCATTGGTAAACGTCAATTCGATTTGGCCATTTTCTTCGCCGTCGTCGTCGCCGTCGTCGTTGTTGATCAACATGAAGACACGGGGGACTTTAACAGCGTTTCAAGAAAGCGTGTTTTTTTCTACTTGTGGCACACTTCGCTTTTCCGCTTCTGTCTGTGCTGGGATGGTGTTGTATTGTTCGCGGCCTGTGAGAATGTTGTAGGTACTTATGAATAAGTTACTACGTATGTGTGTGCGTTTCACGTTGCTATGCCGCCGGGGTGATTTGCACGTTATGCCTTTGATAGGGATGCTCGTTATTATAACTTACGAACTTCCAGTGACGATTGCGTGAGTTATGCGGCTGTGCAAATAGAGGACAGCTGCAACAGCGGTCATTCAACATTGGTCAGCTTAAACATTTGCATATGAAAAAAAGATGGAAGGCAAGTTTGGATATGATTTAGTCCTCTATAGTGTGCGCGCATAAATTCATCTAATATATGGACGGACATCCATATTATGTGTATGTCCCGTTTGCTTTGCCTGTTAGGCTGTGTGGGACGAAAGCGATTTGGCCAGTTCTGCCATTTGTGGTCCTGTCAATCGCAATTTTTCCCCTTAACGTCTCATGGCCATTCTGAGCTTCGGTTAAACGAAGGGAGATTTCATTTCTTTGCGAGAACATTTTAGAAAAAGTATGTTTAATGAAGAAGATCAGAAAGATGTCATTTTGCATTTGAAGGCTGACAGTTGTAACTGGGGATTGTTGCCCTTCAGGAATAACTCATAATAGGAAAGATTGGCTCGCAGACCTCTTGACCAGATATGCTGACGTTGACCACTTCATTTGTATCTGGGGGGAAGGCTATTTGTGGTGAAGTGTGTTACAATTTTCTGGAAATTTGCTTTTTCTGGGGTGTCCCCACTACCGCTACCACTACTACTACTATAGTACGAGTTGCTGTTGAACGATAATTACAAACTAAGCAATGATTTTCAATTTGTTTTTATTCGGCAGCTACTAATTTCGCTGTTTATGGGAAACTTGCCACAAATCTTTAGTAAATAAACAGGTTCGTCGTCGTCATCACCATGACAATTATTTTCCTAATCACTAGCCAAATCATCGTTATTTTTGGCCGACCTCGCCCCTTTGTACTCGTTCCGTGCGAACGATAAGCAGTACATTCTGCCACGCAACGTATACTAATGCGTTTTTGCCCCTATATAATATATTTTCGTCGTCTCCCTATTATTACTATTATTATTGTTATTACTGTTTTAAAAGGTGAATCTATATGATGAAAATAAAAACAGAGCGCTGACAGCACCCGGTGAACAGCAGCTACTTTTGCTGTTATTTTATTGCGGTGTCCATGTATATACTACTATATTTTGTTTCTGCTTTCTGGCCTGCTTCGTTGGTTGCTTGGTTACGAAGCTGCACAAAGTGAGTCTGCTGCCGCTGCTGGTTATGGCGGCGGCGGCGGCGGCGGCGGCGGCGGCGGCGAACAAGCGGTAAAGAAATGAGATCGAAAAATCAACATCAAGGAATTTTAATCAAAATTGGAATCTGGCAAAATGTTGCCGCACTGTGGTCGTAGTTCATCTGATCAAAGACGATGATTGTCTGGTTGTTGTTGCTACTGCTTCAGCTGACGTTGGCTGTTCTCTTTTCTTCGCCTCCGTCGGTTTTCTTGCTCTTCGCGCTGGTCGTGGTCCTCGCTGTACATACGTTCACTAGATGGCGTGGCCCTTTGCTTTTGGCCTTGCTTGACTTTGCTGAATTGAATAGACAGACATGGCAACGACGACGACGAGATGGGTTGGGCAATTCGCTGTTCTGCCGTAGTCCGAGTGCTCTGGCGGTCATGAGATGGGGAAAGGTAGCGTTTTTTGCTCCTTCGGCTGAGCATATGTGTACGTATATATGTACAGCGTAGGATAATAAGTGCACCGTACAGATAAAGCACTTTTCCTTCCCGAGAACGCCGTGGGAAAAATATATTGTTTTGCACTCGCTTGAAACCACTTAGTTGATCACAGTACAACTGTTACTACTAGAGGCTTGATTGGTTGGTTGCTACTTGACCCCTTTTCCTAAACATATTATACAAATCATTCGGATATAGATAAGAGTGATACATACAATATAAAAAATATAAGGTGTATGACATCTCTATTCTAATATTTTGTCTGTTCTTTTGTTGTCATTACAGGTACGTCAATAATGTGTGCCTTTTGGATAAATCATGGTTAGTTTTAGAAATTCAAGAGCATAGAATTAAAGGTAATTTACGAGCTCAACAGTAATCACAATCTCGCAAAATGTGCGGATGGATTTCAAATCGTCCTGCTTTTATCCCTATCTCGCCTTGCCCCAGCAAACCGTCAGCGCGGCGGCTGGGAAACGCTGAGACAAGCCTATGACAAGTCTCGTGATGCCTTCTCGAGCGGATTGTAGCATCTCACGCTATTTTTGCTAGCCGCTTACAACCTACTGTCAGACAGTGTCTCAGGTCCGCACCATTCCTGCAGTCTGTCCTGTGAGGAGCAAGCAGCGATTCGCTTAGCAGGAACTCTCTCCTCTTGGGTCTCCCTGGCCATCAAATGCCGATTAACGAAGTCAGTTTCTAGGTTCTCAGCTTGCTGCTAACGCTTCCCTGGACTTGAGGTTCCTCACACCCCTGCTCGTGGGTTGTCGGCGAATGGCACAGAGTTGGCTGGGCTTGGCCAAGCCAACTGCGTGACCAGTATAGGGAATCAAGGAGAATCCGTAACCGCCTGAGATTGTGCCACCGTCTCCGCGGTCAGCTGGAAGCCATCGCTGCTGCCACTCAGTGCAAGCAAGCCAACAATCGAAGCCACGAGAAAGGGGTGATGGCTCCCGCATCGGGTAGCCACTTCATCAGGAATGGTGTCACTTCCACTGGTCACTTGCCCACGCCAGCATCGCTACCAAATAAACTCCTAGCAGTAGGCGAGCCAGGACGACCATACGCGTTTACATACTATTCGGCGGAAACCTCTTGGTCGATGCCCTCGACCAATGAACGGGTGGCTGGACCTCACGATGGCTGCTCCTTATTTCGCATCAGAATACGCAAGGGACGAACCCTAGTGAGTCCGCAGGGAGAGCAGACATGTCGTTAACCTGTTTAGCCGCGTACGCCAAACGCACCGTATCCGTGGATGTCCCGTGTCGCTGTCCTTCGTCTCTCCGTAGCGCGCTCGCTTAGCTTCGCTTGGATCTCTCGAATCGTGTGAACCTGTAAATGCGTACATTTTTGTATGTGTGGTTGTTGTTCGTTAGTTGGCGAAGAAACAGCGCGATCGGTGGCAACGATCGACCCCCCGGCAAGAAGGGGAGCTATGACGGCGACGACAATGAGGTGGTACATTGCAGGCAATGGTTATCTTGGGCCGAGTAGTACGCTGTCTCAAAGATCCCCAGAGAAAACGGGCCAACACTTGGATGACGCCAGACACCTGTGCAGGAGAGTTTGAGAGAACGCCAACGAAGCCAACCATTGGGTAGCCTTTTACCTACGATTATCATTTCACCCTAATAGCACCAGGTCTTACTTCTCCTGATGCTTACTGCCATCAGCTTGCGAACGCGACTCTAAACGATGTTTGGTGCCTATTCCTGTCTCTTGCTAAATCCTGATTAAATCTTACTGTGTATTGTTCTTATAATGACAAGCAAATTCCAGCTCACTTCCTTCTATGCGTGTGTGACACAGACTTGGAGTTGTTAAAATTATTATCTAAATTCGATATTTATCCCGTGTCAATAATGTTAAGCCCAATGACAATAACGGTAGCACGTGAATGTTGGGTTAACTCAATGTAGTCCTTTAGCGCCAACGAGACTCGGATAGCGACAATAGACTCTGACCGGTGGCCCATTTGAGGATTTACCATCATTGCGGGAAACGGAAACAGACAGTTGAGCTGTCGAATTTGGATGGAGCGCAGGGCATGCCACGTCGAAACGTTTCGGACTCATTGCCTCGACAATGGAAGCACTATGAGCAATACACTCTCGATCTGCAATTGGTTCAGTGTGTTGTGTTATGGTATGTGAAGCCTGCAACAGGTTACCTTCATGAAGTGTCTTTAAATTAAAATTATCTTAAAGGAAAAACTTAGCTAAAGCGACTGGTTTGCTGGTAACTTTCGCTATAGTCTTTTTTCTACTGAAATGCTATGAAAATGAAACAGTATATATATATCTCTTCGAGCACCTAGTGTCTATAAAGTCCTGTTTCGAAGTGGCCTGCTATGGATGACCATCTCCGAAAGTCGACTGTTCTGTTTGTTTGCACTGGGTCGTACGCTGTCAGCCTTTTAGTCATTGGAATCGCTTTAGGCTCTACTCAATAGCTTGCCTTCTGTATTTCAGTTTCCCCCTGTTCTCAATCTGACGGCCTAAGGTGGCGGCAGATCCTGAACCACTGTCAATTCTCGAGTTGTCTAATAATCGAGGATAGTAGATATAAGGAGCCATAGATAGGGGATAAGAGTGAGGGTGACGCTGGTGGCAATGGCCGTGATAGCGAGATTCAGTGAAAGTAAACGGGTGTGCAAGCAGGTAGGATTTCAGGAGTGTGCCTGCCTATGCTTGGATGTGTGTGTTTATTTGCGTCAATGTATCTGAGCCTCTTATATATCTGTGATAGAGAGGGAGGCTCTAAACCTCTGGCGTTCTGTTGACTTCGCAAGTGAAGCCTTCTAAAAGGGAGAGTGCCCGTTTCGTGTAGGCTATCCGCGGAATCGTCGATCCGCGATATTCTCGATTTTTCCATCTCTTTCTCTCCTCCTCTCTCTTCGTTTCACTATCCCTAGTTTTCGATATGGGTAACACTCCCTTAGTGGTTGGAGGGCAGTCAGCGAAAGTGCAAGTGATTGGCCGCCGGTCGTTGCTCGTTACTGTTGCTGTTGTTGCTAGATTCACTTCTGCTGAAGCTATTGAGAGTGGGTAAGCGACGACCCGAGATTGCAAGTGCTGGCAAGTGGACTGCCAGCGAGAGTACGAAGGCTACGCAAAGATCGAAGCTTCGAATTAAACAGAACACCACCACCGCCACTAAGCATAACGACGAAAAAGACAGGCCGGTCCCTTTACGACAGTTTGTCGTTTGTTCGTTGTCCTCGTCTCCTTCGTCGTCATCGTCATCGTCGTTACAGCATGTATCGTACGTCGTATCGTAGTAGACGTACTCGCCGACCGTCATCGTCACGTGGTGCTGCCAACAGTGGTGGCCTAAATATCGGAAAAGTAGCTACGTTTGATAGTTTTCGCCAGACTGGTTCTTCGTTGCACATAGCAGCAGCAGCTGTTTGTAACCAACGGTTGCGTTGGAGGCACCGAAGCTGCTCGTGCTAAAGCTGCTTCGTGGTGGTGTACTGTATACCGTATGATGATGGCGGCGGTAGCAGCGGCGGTGACAACGACGACAAGGGGCAAGCGACAATAGCAGTAATGGCAGCCTCACGCTACATGCCATGTAGGACATGAATAGGCAGCGACCAAGAGTGTTAAGGGAAAAGCTGCTAGGGAGGATTGCATAGCGCCGATAGGTTTAGATACTGGAAAGGAACGGGCCCGGCCTGCCGACGATGCTCATGAGTGCCGGGTCAGAGTCAACGGAGTGAGGACGGTTGGCAAGAATGCGGCCAGTTTTGCTGCTGCTGCTGCTGCTGCTGCTGCTACTGCTACGGTGATAGCGGCCGTTGCTGCCAGCGCACATGCGAGCGACATACCACAATAATTGCAATCCAATATGGGTCCTGGCGAGAGTGGATGGATATATCCTGATCCTAGCTGATCCCGTCAGGGGAACAGCCGATGGAGATGCTGCAGCAAGCAATCCGTTCCTTCACTTTGTGAGCTCTTTTCGTCCTATACACGCTACATCTCGCTACGGCCGATCATGTGACTATGCAATTGATGGCGGCAAAACCGGCGGAAACGAAGCATGGGGAAGTCAGACAGAAAGCCGGAAAGAGCAGTAAGAACCAATGACACAGAGACAGAATCTACTTTCTCACAAGCTGATTGCATCCTCCCTCTCGATAAGGCCGCCGATTCGATGACGCGCATCCCGTTTAAGAGACTAACTGCAAAGTGCTCAAAGTGGCCTCGAAGGCCTGAAAGACTTAGGCGTTGTTTCACGGCCGTTTTTCGTAAAAATATTATATAGGCTCACGGATGAAGTTTGGGTCCCCTAAAATACGCTGAGTTAGAACGCCTGCATCGGCCACAGCCCTGAAATTGTCTTGTCAATGTTTCACTACCTGTCTATCGGTAAATGCCAAACGAATTATCAGTACATTTACACATACATTTGCTCGTCGCTACGTCTCACGCCCGTCACAACGGCGTCCATAACTGATATGTAGTATAGGGCGATGCATCGGGTGAACGAAAGCAGAAAAAAATAAGCCCATAGAGTTATAATACATATTTATATAGATATACAACAGAATGCATGCGAACGAGATGATAACGAATCGATGAAGAAGCGTCAGAAAGAGAATCTCTCTATGGTTTCTGACGCGTAAGGAAACATCACTGACAAGAGCAGGACAGCGCCCTTCGATGGCCTCTTTGCTGCCAACGCTGGTGCTACTCTATTCTGTTCTTGTCGTTGCTGGCTCCTCGCTATTTAGTTGATTCGTTTGCGTTACGAACATTTGATTCCTAAACACTAGACTCGCTAGACTTGATGAACACACCGGTGATCACCCGAAGGCCTGCCAGTTTGGCCAGTTCAAAATGTCGGCGGACAGCTGAAAACGCTTGCCGTTATTGTAGCGCTTGTAGCATCACGATTTATGATCGAATAGAAAGCATAGAGTACGAGCAACCTTTTGCCGCTTTATCTCTATTATTTAGTTTGATCTTCTTCTACCGCGCTCGCTGCTGATGATGAAGATGGTGCGTGTGGAAGAGACGAGAGAAAGAGGTTCTCCTCTCGACTGCTTACAAGGCAGGAAGTAGCGTCTTCTAGAGGTGATTGATCTCCTAGTACCACTACTACTAACTACTATTGGTGCTGCCACAGCTGTTGCCGCTACTAGTTCGAGTTTCGTTCCGCATGGTAAACGTATCGGTTGACCTTAACGCCACCGCCCGCGGGCCAGTTCCGTTTGTGCCGGAACACTCCACAGTATTCAAAAGATAGCGAGACATAGAAAACGAGAAAATGGGCGAGAGAATCAACGTGCAGGAGAGCGAGAGCGGACTAAAGTTAAGGATCAAGAAACAAACAGCTTTGTCGACAGACCAAAGATAGGGACGGGATGTCTCAGTAATAGTAAAGATGGTCGTCGATCTTGCTGCCGATCCGCCTGTGCTCTGTAGGATGAAACATTGGAACACGTCGACGGCGCAGGTCCTATAGCAACCACAGGAGAGGAAGTTACGGTCGGCGAAGTGTCGGGTTCCCGTCAGGAGTCATGTTGATCCAGATTAATGAACTGTCTGGTTTCATAGCTGCACTCCTCTCTACCGTTACAACTGCTGCCAGTCCGTGCGCCTTTCGATGGTAGCAAGACACCGCCGCATTGTCAAACAAGCCCGCCAGCGCAGTCTACCGTTGGCCTAGTTGAATGGCTGCTTACCAACGAGACGACGATTCTTCGAGGCAAGTCGCTTGGTAACGAGGACTCCCGCAGCGAAGACATGCGAACATGGCAAGGAGGTGCTCTCTTGAGCTCTCACATTGTGGCGACTGGCTAGCTAGGACCACTGCTTACTACAGCTGCTTGGTCGGTTGGGTGGACTCCAAGTGGCGCATGACCACAGGAGAGACGTAGGCCGAACAAACACAGGCGCCACACATGCCATAGCAAAGGACACGACTCTATTTCGGGCGTGGACTTCATATATGTGAGTGTTCGCTGTACTGGGCCCCGCATACTTGATTCAGTCTTTTCAGTCGCTTGAGGTCGAGTCACCATCGACGACGAAGACGACAATTTGATGAGTCTAGTGGTTCTATGGTGATCGCCGTGCGATGGGGATCAATCTGCCGGCAGCAGTCTTCACTGCACCGTTCTGTTTCATTTCGGCTAATTTGCCCACTGTGGGGCAGCTCTGCCGGCATTGTATCTTGCTGTTCTCCAGGACCAACGTTTTCCGCCCACCAGATCCATCAGGCTAGTATAACCAAGATCATGATACTGGGTCAGCAGCAAAAGTAGCAGCAGATAGAACACTGAAAGCCACCATGAAGGAGTAGCCAATCGACAGATCAGTGGGGCTTCTTCAACTGAATAAATCTAGAAAAAAAACCCAAAGAAAGAAAGCAGATTACCCGTCGTCTACGGCGATAACCGCAGCGATGGCCGCAAGCGAACGCCGTGGTTCCAATTCCGATTGGTGTATAAAAGGCTTGGTGAAGCGGGATGGGACTAACAAAATCTTTATTTATCTTCAACCTCTTTTTTTCGAGTGCGGGTGAAGGTGATATGATTATACTGCTATGATGATGACGACGACGGGTTCCGGTTAACTTTGTAAATCATCCTCCTTTATCAGAAGTTCTGTCTATCGTTCTGTCGTAAGATTGTCTGTCGGTATTTTTTGATGGTCTTGTGTTGGCCCTTTATCTGACTTTATATCGCAGTTATCATCACCGTCATCATTTCGTGTCTGCTTCGCCGAGAGAGTCAAGCGAGGTAACGCGCTGGGGCGTGAGGGCCACCACAAGCTAGTCAATCTTTGTCGACTTGTCGGCTTGTGCTCGTTTCAGACCCGTTCCTCCTGTCCTTTCCTGTGAATGCAGGTGTCCTCCTGTCCGCAGGATGTGGTCGCACTGTTACTGCACTGGTCTCCAGCCCTAGTCAGCCGAGAAAGCCCCGCGCGGATTGCTGACGTTCACGATAGAAGCAAAAGACGCGCTTAAGCGGAAACAGCCCCACGCTTCAAGCTTTGAACGGACTCAAGCGTTGGTTCGTTTGTTCGCTTACTCGCTGGATGACAAGCGATGCCTGCGCCTTCCTACCGCTTCCTTAGTCGAAGGCAGGAGTTGTGTGAGTGCGTATGCACGTTCATTTTTGCTATTCATATCTATCGTTCATATTCCAGTGCATCATATTCGAGGGATTCCGAAAGGGGAAAGAAAGGAGAAGATGCTTGCTGGTCTAGCATATCTGGCTAAAAGTATGTGGCCTTTGGCTACCCAGCTATAGACTGACTATACGTGCCCTTTTATACCCAAGCGCGTTCTCTAAGGGGCCACTAAAAGTCGTTGAGGCCAATAGACCTCAGCAAGAAGGCTTCACAGCCTTCGTAGGGTTACTAGGTTTCGTTCAGGCAGTTGGTTTGCTTACAGAGTTGACATTTGATTAGAGCTGACGGGCTTTGTTTCTACATTGGTCGGTGGCGACACCAATAGCCAAATGATATTGTGGCGACGTTGTGTTGGAGGAAACGTCTGATGATGCAGGACCGATGTACCGGCTCACCAGCTTGTGTGGCTGGCTGGCACTAGTCCCTTGCCAATCAGGTTTCTCTATCTCTAACTCCGTCATGGAGATAGTAGCGACAGCCATAGGGGTAGCAGAAGCGGCATCATCGGCGATGGTGGCACTTAGCGATCTGGAAGAGATAGAACCTCCGAACACTACGACGACAAGGCAAGCAAGTGAGTTTGGGCTGTTCCACTAGCGGTAAGCTAAACGGAAACAACTCCTATGATGCCCGTGCCGACGATCCCCCAGTTGCTGCTGCTGCGGCTGCCACCATTGGTATATTATAGTCGCCCATAGTTACAATACTGGCGGCGGCCAGAATTGACGGCACTGTTTCCATTGACTTCGTGGCGGTGCTACCTAGAGCTGGGAGCTAGGCGAAGATTTCAAATCTCCCTACCCTTCTTCGTTCGCTCGTTTTCTTCTATCCCCTGATTCCGCTGGTGGATAGACGGACGGACCGATCCTGCGACGAACTGGCAATAGCAGCAGCAGCCGTGAAGAGGTTGGGTTGGTCGTCTCAACGTGTTCGATTTGATCCGCTAGCGGCTGACAAAGAAGAAGTCATGAACGAGAAGTGGAGGAGAAAAACAACCGAAGAAGAAAGCCAATGGATGGCTTTATAGCCGTTGCCTCAAAATAAGTTTTGATATCCGTGAGTCGTTGTTGTCGTCATCGTCTGCTTTCTTAGCGTTAGCTGGCCAGGCCGCGTGTTGAAGGTGTGAGTTCTATAAGCGTAGGGGTAGTCGGAAGGGGCCGAGTTGCGATGGACATCCACCCCTCTTTTGCCCGAGTAGCACCACGACAGCCCCACACCAACACTCCGATGCTCGCCAATGCCCTCCAATGTTATCCGACTGGCAGAGCTTCCCGATCGCGGTCATCTTTCACTTCGTCGTTTTCTTTTTCGTGCTTCACCTCGTCGTCGAAAAAAGCTCAGCTTAGCTCAGTTTTAAGGAGGCATTATTGCGCTGAGCAACGATGTCACACTATAGGTAGTACCTAGGTAGAAGGTTGGCGGCTGATAGTTTGATAGGCTTGATGTGCTACAAATGGCTCGAATGGCGACTGGGTATTGATATTGATGATGCACTTACTTTTTATGTGCGTCCCTTCCGTGTCCTTTTCTACCTCTGCGTCATGATACGTTTACTCAGATATTCTCTTTTTCCACGGCTGATCTGCCCATGTGATACCTCACGACTGGCCAAACTCCGGACGGGTGCTTGTGCAAGCGTATTTCTACTACTACTACTCTGAGATGGTTTATTCGTTCATCGTTTAAGCTTTACTGCCTTACAGATTGCCATGGTACGTCTCGCGGTGGCACCAACCCTCTCCGATCCAAACCAAAAGACAAACAAAGATGTCGTACTAACGAGTTTATTGAATCATTCGGAAACGAGCATTACGATGCTGTGCAAGTGCCATTGAATAATAGCTACAATATTGGGCAGTCTTGACGAACAGCGTCAGTTACTAATATCTTCGTTTGCTGCGATCTTTGCGCTGTTCTATCATTAACGAGGCAGCTGAGGTTGCATGGAGCAAAAACAAGTCAAACAGTGACTGAAGTTAAGAAGTGCAACGGCCAATATAACCGAACTAGAATTAAATTCTTAGCAGAACGACTTCAAATTTTTCAAGGATTGTGCTTCGTTGGCTTGCACGTATCGCAGCCCGGTCCATTCCATTATCCACTTAGCGAATTCGCCAGCCGTCCATTATCATCAAAGTAAATAACCTCGTGGACTCGTCTGTGGACCAGCAGCCTAAACGGCAGGGCACGACACGAAGACCTCTTCTTGTTCGTTCTACTAAGTAACGTACGTGGTAGTGGTAACCGATTTGAGCCGTCCGTTTCAGTCGCAAATTGAAACGCTCCTGTTAACACTAACGCGACCTTGCACGTACATTCATACTAAACTGAAATGCGAACTAACACTATTCATAGGAAGAAGAACACAAACTGAGGGCTAGCCCGTCCGAGTTTGTTGAGGGCAGTCGATAGAAATGGGAACGTTTCTGCGTGCGGCAGATTCTTGCGGTTTTACGCTTCTAGCAGCTGGAACGGAGAAAGAAATGCTTTGATTGGCTTTTGGTGGGGATCTGCGGTGGACGCTAAGGCCTAACTACAGCGGTAACCGGTCCGCTAATAGTTGGTCGCAGCTGGGGCTCCAAAAGGGGTTGCTGAGTTCTTACTTGTTTTTCGAAGAATTGAACTACCGAATGTAGTGGCATTGTTTCGCTGTGTCTCGGCATCAACACAAGGCCATATTCTTTATTAGCTAACTGGCTTGCTAGCGGCAATAAAAGAGACACCATATCTAAATGTTCACCCCCTGGCCCTGGCCCTGGGTGACGTACCGCTATAGACAGATAAAACTGCATCGGCTTGTGTCCCATGGAGAGTGAATATAATTCTAGAATGTAAAAGAAAAGTGCTGTTACCTCTCGTATTAGTTTTGTAGATATTCCGATAGCAAGAGCTATAAAATACCGCTATAGCATAGAATTAGAAAGGTGCCAGGAGACGTAGATGGCGTTTATCTGTAGGCTACTTAGCCGAAAACATGATACCATTTCCGCCATTGCCTGTAATTTTTTTAACAGTAAATCGCTACTTGTTTATATTGTTATATCTACGGATGTTTGAATAACTTAGTGAATTATGCTATTGGTACGGCCCTGTCCTATCACACCGTAAATAACGGCGCATACGGCGACGCAATTTATGAATAGGGCTATTGCTAGACGAGCGAGTTCCTCGTCCGCAGTTTCCAGATTTATGACAATTTCCATTTAACACCATCAGTCCACACCGTTATGATATGTATGATTGTTGCTATTACGAGCGGCATAATTTATTGTTGCATCATAATATAATTATATGATTACTCTTATTGCTGAAACCATGGTTCTCGTTACGATCTCGTTGATGGTAATCTAGAAATGGTAAAGGGACCACATCTGAAGTGGTGCTCTTCTCTTACTGACCGCAACGGGACGATTCCATCTGACAAACTAATCAAGGGCTCGCATCTAATTACGCTATTAAATCAGGGGATTTTAGATGCTTTCAGCAGTGGACGTTGCTGGACGTATTTCAATTTGTGAACTATTTATTGACAATCTGTGGCAAGTTTGCGACAGTATCGTATCGCTACGTGGATACATACGAGTCTTAAGCTTCCTGGGTGCCTGAACTAGGCAGAGCTACAGTGGATCTATGCACTATGGCATAGGCAGGTTCTTCTATGTAACTATATATTTACTTAGTCGATACGTCCTATTCCCTAACTTTACAAAACGCAGGCAGACAGGTGGCAAGGAGGCAGGCCGACGTAGGGTAAGAATAGAATTTTGTTGTGTTTTAAGTGGCTTTTTAACTCGTCTTGCTGCTGATAGCAGGACGAACTGTTTCTGCTGATGATAGACCATCGACGGCAGCAGCTGCATAGATCGACCGAAGACTGGGAGGGCCAAATAAGGAGGGATGCCGTAAACGACACCAACTAGCGTCCGCTGTCAGTGATGATTTGGTTTGTGGCTGTAATAATAGTGATAGTAATAATAGCAGAAGTAATAATCATGATTTAGATGAAAGTAGCAATGAGGGTGCTGAGCGCTTTCTATAACAGATCAACGGCAGCAACAATTGTTATTCGATATGAGGGACGGCGAAGCCACGAGTAATGGTCACTACGGCAGTAGCACCAATGATTGTTCACGAGAATTGATGGGCGTGTCAACTTGACTGGTCTGTCTTTTTTTTTCGCTATTACTGCCGCGACTGACGTTTTTGTCGGCGGTTGACCGTCGCGTTTCGTATTCAGTGGCAGGCTTCCGTAGCGCAGTACTATCATGTTCGACTAAAACGAACAAGGAAACTGCAAAAAAAAAAACAACGAGATAACTATGAATATAAATGTCCATGTTCTGTTAATAATAAACAGTCGCAGTGGGCATTTTCTCACTGAATAGTTGCTTCTACTAATCTGAGCATAAATCTAGTGAAGCATCATTGTAGTAGCATGTATCAGGACTGCTTGAAAGATGTTATAGCTTCTCGAGGCAAAGCGTCACAGTAGACTTTTTCCGTCATGTGATGATCGATAAGAAGTTTACACATGGATATTTGTAACACAGTCGAACCACACAGCCACTACAGCTTTCGCTTGTTTATTTCTCTCACTTATATCTTTTCCTCTACATGATAGACATACGTAAATGGCTTACGTCAAGCCAAAGTCCTCGAATGACGATCGTTCGCTTTGTGACCTCGCGAGAGAAGATCGCGGAAATGAGAGCGGGCGGGTAATCATCATTCTAGTGCTTTCTCTAGTGCCCCTACCGTTGAAATAGAGGTAATAGTAGTTATATAGCGTTATTCGGTGCCAATGATGGTGGTAATGGTCGTAGTGTTGATGCCGGTGGGTGGGAGCTGGCAAATCGCGTGCACACAGGCGCCGCCTCCATCGTAGCGTACCTCAAGAGAGCGATGCGGCGCCGCCGCCGCCGCCGCTGTCGCCGCCGCCATGCTGCTGCCTTCGTCAGAATAAGAAGATAGGGATAAAGACGAGCCGAATGATGTCGAAATAAACGGATACGTCTAGGGGAATGTAAAAAGGACAGACAGGTAGCTTTCAGGGGCGCACTGCCGGAAAGAGAGAGCTAGCCACACGCACAGCATAGCCTCATGGCGTCGACGAATTTCGAATCTGACTTTGATGATTTAGAAATCCCGCGCGACGCTCAACGGAATGGATGTGTTCCCATCTATTACTTTACTCGTACTATGTTTAGGGAACATCAGTAGTGAATCGGACTTAGACGGTCATTTTCAGTACGCAGTTGATTGTGTCTATGGCCAACCTAGATGCTTTTCACTGTCATATAACTCGTATCGGGTAGGAGCGATCTGTTGCTGTGTATATGTGATGCGTTTCTGTGTATGTATGTGTGTGTGTGTGTGTGTTTGTTTGTTTGTGTCTGCACGTATGCGTGTGTGCGATTAGCCAAGCTTTTCAGCTACAATGTCATCATTAATTAACTGCTATTACGCTGTATGAGCGAGCGACATATCATATAAATACGCGTTCAGTGTAACTCATATTGGATGCGTTTGCCTACAAGGCATAAGAGGAGAGACATTGTTGACTTGGTTATATTATCCAGAGTTATCAAATTTAGCAGTCTGTTGTCTGTGACAAAGCATCATACCGTTGTTTAGGACTATGTGCATGCGCCAACCGTTGCGTCCGCTTGAATTTTTCGTAACATGACGTTCATCGTTACGTATTCGCTTGTAAGCCTCGCAAGTGTTCCCGAAGCATTTCTAGTAATACAACACCGGCTGCTGCTAAGACCAAAACAGTTTGACGCGCCGCTTTCAACCGGCTCATGCAGACGGGTGCGTGTCCGAGTAACGAATAGTGGCGATGCCGTAGACGTCAGGGAGCCAGCCAATGCTCTCCGAGTTCGAGTAGCGCTGGTCGTAGTAGAATGAAGAAGACAAGAAGCTTGTTCAGTGTGAGAAATGTCGACGGTCTTGCTGCGGCTGTCGTCTTTCCAAGCTACTAGGCATCGCGCAGCAGCAACAGCTTGGGTAGTTAGGTTCTCTCGAATGCTATCTGGCTGTCGAGCCAGCTTCGCCCTTCTAGTTGACTGTCGCTGTAGGCTACTATCACCATTGCCGCCACCGCCTGTCTGGAATTGGGTGTCACAAGAGACAAACAGACGGCGAACAGCTTGACCACAGCGGGAGCGGAGGCTAGCGCTATTCAGACTTATCGCAGAGAGGGTTTAATAGCAGAAGCAGCAGCACTGGAATAGCAGAATATAATGGCAGGCTAAGTGATGGCTGTCGACTGCGTCCACCTTGTGTGCATGTTGAACGCGTGTGTGGACGAAGGTTCGCACCAATGAGCCATCATTGTGCTCATTTAAGACGACAGTATGCTTTCTTCAACAGGTACTGCAGTTTCACTGACTGACCATGTTGTTTCGTCCCGTTTCCCCATTTGCTCTCTTTCTATGCCCTGGCCGTCTCTCTGTTTACCTTGCACTTGATGAGAGCTGGCTTCTGCCTGCACTGGCTGAAAGCCAAACTGAGAAATTGCCTTTTCCGCAGCCGACGAAGATGAGGAGAAATCAACCGATTTTTCGAGCCTAACGCATTGAACGTCGGGACCGGCGCTGTGATCGGACATTATAGAGCCATTGTTCTCTTACCATTGAACGTTACGCCAGAATTATATAGAGCTGAGACCTGAGAGAACTGAGTTGATGGTGTGTCTTAGATTCATCGCCCGTCTCACGAGGCATGTTACACAAACTAAGCTGTTGATAGACGTTCACACCCCTCCCGCCCTCTAGCCATAATGGTTAGCGTTCTGCTTCTGACGTTGGCGAAACGACAGAGACGATTATTTCATTGCATCGCTGCCGTCCCGACCGTTTGTCCTATGTGGTCGTGTTCCGTCCGACAAAGGCTCTCGAAACCGATGCAAGGTATCGAACAGTTGCAAATGTGCTATTACACACGTTTTACCACGTCGAGTCGGCAGTGATCGAGCGGGCCATGCAGAGGGCTATGCATTATATATAATCAACAACAATCTTCAATAAGATTGGCAAGCCTAAATCACACCAGAGTGAATGCAGTTTGATGAAACCCAGCTTGGTGATAGACCGAACACTGTGTGAAGTATCTGCAAGCCTAATAGGACTGGGCAATGCATAATACGATGTTGATGACAAAACGAGAACAATCGTTTCAGATTAGCTACGAATAAAGTAAAATTGGTTTGTATATATAAAACGTACCCTGTGTCTGATGAACCGAATCAGCGTAATTCGTCTGCTACAAATGCATTTACGGAATAAATATCGAATCACATCAGCAAGAGTCGGCTGGCTTCTCTATTTGGAAAATTTCAAAAATATCCAAATCCGCTGCTAGGGGACACAAGGTGTGCTGTCTGTCTGTTTGGCGCGCAAAATCAACTTAGCGCCAAGTTTAGCGCTGACTCTACTGAATGCTAGTGGAGTAGTATAGGATCTGCGACACAAATCTCGGCATCGCCGAATAGAGTTTAGATGGGTAGGTGAAATTGCTCCCGGAGCGTTTGCTTGCAAACGTTACCGATCATTCGGACAGGCGTGGCAGCAGCGGTGGCAACGACAGGCGCTACCGCTGCGGGCTATAGCCACAGCAGCGCTGATGCTAGCTAGGTGGGTGCTAATCATGCAACCTTGCGAACACACGGACATCCACATACGCACGGATATGGTATAGATACACGCTTACACATGGTCGAGTTGATCGTTTAAACAGTGTCAGCTCTACTCAACCAGGCAGCCAAGTCCCATCAACTTCGACGGCAGCAGCTCGTAAAGTAGCAATTCGGCAAGCGGTACCGCTCGGGATCTCATCACGAGTTGAAGTCCGGCCCACCTCGACTCAAGCTTGGCGGTTCTTGTATACTGCTGTTTTGCTGGGTTGGAGTTGTGTAGAAGGCGAGAGAACGCAGGCCTAGTTCGGATGATGGGGCCATCACATCGGCTGTTGCCCATTGGCCTCTGTGATGTGTTGGTCGTCGTCGTCGTTGCTGTTGTTAGCTATGATGACTCGTACGAAAAGAGCAAGCAAGATTGAGCGCGAAAACAGCGCCAGAAACAAGCAGCCAAACGAACTCAGTGCGAACAATTCACTATTCACGGCCAAAGAGCCAAACAACTAGCCGAGGATTCTGCTTCTACAGCATTTGCTCCGTTTGTTACCGATACTGATGATGATGTTGATTCTGTATAGTAATGGCCGATGGTGCTGCTGCTATAGCGCATAGGAGCTGCTGCTCAAAGGTAGTCGATCGGTCGGTCGGTCGGTCGGCCAGCCGCTGCTGTAGGACTTTTGATAACTTTTTGCGAGGCCGTTAATGTCAAGCTGGGAAGAAGTTATGATATTGCCGTCGGTTCGTCGGTTCGAAACCGTCGTTCGTTGCTTCGGACACAGGGATAGGCAGTAGTAGGATGAGGAGACGAAGGGCGAGTAAGAGAAGATATAGCGCCGCCGCTCGGCATTCGCTCGCTACAGACAAGTAACGCGATCTAGAGGAAATAGCGTTCGTTTACTCGTCGTTTCGCCTGAATCACAAAGCCCGCGCGGCAACCGCATCAAGCATCTACCATCCGCCATGCAGCAGTCGGCGATCGCAGATCACAGCAGCATAAGGGAAGGCCGCGTTTGGAGGAGAACGCGTCTCCTCCCGTTTCGACGACCCGTGAACCGGCCGCAGCGGAAGCGACTTTGATACAAACATTCATGCACGCTACTATTCCTTTACTGCTGCTAGTGCCGCCACCATCGCGATTTCAATCCCACCTAGTACACACATTATACACATTTGTTCAACGCGAATAGAACACCTAACGCAGCAGAAAACCTACGAGATGGCTAAAATGCATACCGCTCTGCTGGCTACTTTGTGATTCACGCTTTGTAAGACTCAAAACTGTAACGCGATAACATGACATAGGACCGATAAAACGTCACTTAACGTCAAATATTATTGTCTATCATGGAAAAGTCAAATGGTATAGGTTGGTTGTTATTGTTGATACCGATCGGTGGTGGCCTGAATTCGGCATCGCCTGGCAGAGGCAGCTAGACGAAGGAGATTCTCTAGATTCCCGTCTCGTTATTCGGGCAGCGAATTTTCTTAGTGAAGACACCCCATAGTGTACCTAACACCAGCGTTCGGTACCGTTAACATTGTGATGCGAGCGAATGCCAGGAGGCTGCAGGGGGGTGAAGGACAGTTGGGCAAATCAGGGATGGTTTTGGCTAAAACGGGAGTCGGCGAAAAGGGGGGATAAGGAAGATAAAGTGGTGACGAAAAGGTAGATCACAAGTCAGCCCGATTTGTAGGAGAACTACCTAGCGCGATATGTACTTGCCGTGCACGCCTCGCGTGTCTCGATCGACGCTTTTCGGTCACGCCTGTTGCCGATGCAACATTATCGCTCGAGTCGGTTGACCGGCGTCCGCTAATCGCACGTTTTCATCGGTGACAGTCATTCGGATGTTGAACACTCGTTGTTGTCCTTCGCTTGAAGTTATTCCCTTATAGACGGCGACGAAGGATGAGAGAGAAGGCGAGGCGAACAGGCTTCGGCATGTTCGCTTGAGATCTCCGGCCTCGCTTAGAAGATGTGGCCTGTGGGAACGGCAAGCAGCAGGGTTGAGACGCGGGAAGATATGAGACTAGCGTGCGGCAGACAGATGCCAGCCTTTGCCAGTGCCATGACCATAGTATCTAACAGGGGTGATGCTACCAATAGCGGCCGTTCACCGCTTTGAGGCTCAAAACGATGGGGGAGAAGCAATGTGCCGTGTCCCCTCAGGGACCATCCAGCGCTCTTTCAACCTATAAGACGTCAGCGGCGGCGGTTATTGCAGCAGCAGTGGTGATGGCGGCTCGAGGACAGCCGCACCTTCGCCCTTCCTCCGGCCGAGCGACCGACGCGGTGGCGGATCCCAAGAGTCAGTGTGCGACGCTGGGCTTAGCGCAAACTCCTTTACGATACCATCTCAAATGTGAGTGTATGTGTTGTTGTCGATGCGGGAGTGAGCGTGGCGCCAGCAGCCATTATTACTCGGACGGTGCGGGCGTGTAGGATTCGTTCGTCGGGGAGCGACCGGGCTCTAGCCTGTATCTGGCGGGGGGGTAAGGTTGAAAATAGCGAACGGCACGGGGGCGCAGGGGTGGTGCGGCAAACAGAGGCGACGAAGAAGCCGGTTAGACTTGGTGAGATTTGAGTCAGGGTCAGAGGAGGGAAGCGAAGAAAAAGCGGAGGGGATAAAGGCAGCGAGGACCGGTCCTAAGAGTGGCGTAACTTCCCCGTTAGCTGTTACTGTTCTCGCGTCTTTTTTCTTTCTTTTGGTTACCGTTTACCATTTAGTGCTGTAAGCTGCTAAGCGAGAGCTTGCCTTTTGCACACGAACTCAGCCTCCACACATACACATACAACAAAAGTGGTGCTGCAGCGTCCGCCAATGAAGGAGCGGGACAAGCAACTGCAGGAGTTCGTCGGCCATAGACTCAAGCCTCTACAGCCGAATCGTTTTCCCTCCTTCGATCCCCTGCTGGTATTAGTGGGCAACGTCAGTTCAATGGCGGTGCCGGAAAGGGGTCTTTAGAAGTATTTGTCTTTATTGGCCGTCAACGGCCATTCAATGAGTGGCTTGTTCGCTCTGTCGTCCGTTCACTCCGCTGCGACGTTCTTTCGTTGGGTGGGTGTAAGTGTGCCTGTAACTTGCGAGTGGCTTAATGTCTGGCTCAATTCTCCTTCCATTATATTAGTCCCGTTGGCATTGCTGTGACCGCTGTTCATCGCCCCGTTTCCTTCAATGATCTTTTATTACTGCTAGTGGACTGATCGAGTTGCTCAAATCTCCGTTGCTGGCATGGTGTGGACAAGCGTCGGCAGCACCAGTTCATTGTAAGGCCATCATCGCTTTAAGTCGTTCAGAGACATTCAGCAGACAGAGGGTAGATATCAAGCGGGCACCTAGGCAATCACGCAAACCCCACACACAACAAGCCGTACCATGCGTAAAGATACTTGGTAGTGTCTTCCAGTCTTGTCCTGTTCCAGACCCGGTGCGAACGTGAGAGATGACTGATAAACCCAATGAAACACGGTGCCTGATGCTGCTACACCGGCTCTTTATAGCAGCGTCAGCGGTCTAGCAAACAGGCTGATTATTGGCGGCCTGGTAGTGTTGTATATTACATCAGGGGGGTAGGAAGGCCGAGCCAAGAACTACTACTATGGCCTATAGTAATAATAGCGAGAAACAATACCGCCGCGACTACTTTTACAGAGTATGTTGATTGAAAATGTTGATCATTTTCTAAACTAGGCGATTCATTCTACGTGCTCAAGATTGCTATCGGAGATGTATCAGACGAGATGACGAACGGAAGATAAGGATTGTAGTGTCTAGGGAGATTTAAAGAGCAAGACAGCGCCAGTAACCTAACTGTGATGTCTACAAATTACCAGGAAACAGTAGGAAAAAAACTTCATGAATAGCTGAATAGTTACTGAGAAGAAATTAGGCAGGATAAATGCTTGAAGGAAGACATTGTCGTTATTAGCGATTCACCAACTAAGATGCTTGCTTTACTTGAAGCTTACCAGTAGTAACAGCATTAGTGATTAATATATCGTAAGACTGGCTTAATAGGATTACTGTCTCACTGAATGTATGGAGATACGTCAACGTGTGTAAACTGATCGGCTGTTTTGTTCCTATCTCTGTTACAGGTACGTTGCTGTTTACAGACGACTGACATAGCAAAACGTTCGAGCGGTTGTATTGACCGCACAACAAACGAGGCTGGTAGCCGTGTGAATCCCTTCGTATGCTATCAGCAGTAGCTGACAGCATGTAGGCTATAGAGGCATACTGGAAACCAACGCGGAACTCGCACAGTGTCAACGTGACCAGTTGCAATCTATTGTAGCGTACGAAGCCCGCGCTGTTATTGTCCTACGTAAATGCGTCTTGTAGATTCCTCGACAAGAAATGTTTTGGTAGAAGTTAGCGACCACGGCTTGCTCCGTATGGATGGGTGTCAGTGTGTCTGTGTCATGTATTAAGATCAGGCTTCTGCTTCTTAGCTCATATATTGTATGTGACCCGCATAATGTGCGTCAGTAGAATGCTTTGTTGGGTAGCGTTAACACGTTAGTTGCTCCGGGGGCACACAAGATAAGTCACATATACACACACATACGTTACTGAGGTACGAAGTGCCCGTGTATGAAGCGTACGATTAACATACCGGCGCCAGAATAACGTCAAAGGTCCTCACTGAATAGGACAGTCATTTACAGTGGCACTGTCATCTCGTAACAGGGACGCACATTTTTTTACGCGCACTACAGGACGAAATGCGATCTAGAATATCTCTCGATAGTGGTACCTGAATCAGGGTTCAGTTAACTCGAGCAGCTGGCCCTCAAACAGACCTGAGAAATGTTGACGAGGATTCTGCTGTGTTGCGTTCGGTGCCATACGGAGCGATGCACTCAGTTAACGAGGTTACCAGATTTCCTGCTACGACGGCAACAAGATGACGAAGATCGAATTTGCTGTTGTCTTGGCCGGGTCTCTTACTGATGTTGTATGAAGCGTCGGACTCTTTGACTTTTGGTGCCGTCCCACTTGGCTACATAAGCGGAGCATTCTCGACTGGCTCAGTTCGATAGCCGGCCCGCTGCCGTTGCAGCTCCTGTTCTTAAATTGTTGAACCTTCGCTGTTCATTGTGACAGAGCTGCGCCAATTCCCTCACGAGGTGTCTCGCTAAAGAGATGTTGAAATCCTCCTGCAAAAGAAAAAGGTAGTTTAGATGAGATTGGCTAAGTCGACGCTTGACGACAACGTCAGCGTCGACAGGCAAAGGAATTTGAAACGCAGGCAGTGAAAACAGCTAACCAAATCCAGCTAGCAGTGCTAGTACAGAGATTCGAAATCTGTTTCATAATCACAGCGAAAAAATTAGAAGGAAACGGTCGAAAAAAAAATTAAGATGAGATGAGAAGAGAAGACCGTAAGTATTTGATTCTGTTTTAACATCATATAACACATACAACATAACATAGAATAAAGGATTTTGAATTTACAGGTCCCACAAACGAAATCGTTCGATAAGTATGGAGAGGGTTCGAGCACAAAAAGGCAGGGTAAAAGGTTATTTCACTTTGGGCGGATGCTAGGGATCAATAGCCCTGTAGAATGATGTTGTTTGGATAAAAATGTTTATTGGAATGCGTTTGTTGGTCGCAAATCTTTGATAATAATAATAACGAAAACATATCTGGGAGGCGTGTGTCGTCGGTAATTAGGGAAAAAGGAACAGCGTGTAAGGTAGGCTGAATCGACGTATGAAAATCATACGAGAGTCTGTCTGCCTTTTCCGTAAAAATCAGGTTACTCTAAATGTGTCTCCAATCAATAACAGTTCGCTTTTTTCCTGCACGTTGAGCAATTCAAAAAGTACCCCCAATGCAAAGGTGCTGCTTGTGTTATATATATATGCTAACGATATCCTTTTCTGTGTTTCTCAAGTAGTTATCGTGGACAACAATGTATTTGTGGGTGGCCTGTGCCAGCGACATTCGTTCAGATGTTACGGCCCTACGGGCTACACTTTACGTAGCATTTTTCCCACGGCCTTTTGTATATACTTGTTTTTGCGCACACGAATCTAGGCGCGCTATTTTCATCGACAAAAACCGGCTTATTGCGGGACACAGCGACGTCTTCTAAGTCGTTGCGCTTAGGTGTGTGCCTATGTATGCGAGCCAGCGTCCGCATTTGATCCAATCTACATCTAGCTTAAACAACATATAGTTCTCGCAATATCGCGAAAACCCAGTTTTTGGCGGGAATTTGTCGTCAACACGGCGAGATAATGTCCCCTTTTCCATATGCTGATTTGATTAAAAAAGTCAGATGCTCAAACACAGCCATAGATTATCATCTAGTTCCATTTACTTCAGCGGTGACTGGAACAGACTGAAGCGACAGGCGGTGGCTCATTCTACGTTGTCTAGTGCAGTTCAATGTTATTTGTGATTTTTCATCTTCTAGTTGTATTCGAGTGGTTACATTTTACCTGTGACTCGATCCCTGAAGAGAGGATTAAACGAGCCATAGTTTCCTTTCCTATTAATCATATGTGTTTTTCTTTTATCAAAACATGATCAAACGTTAACAATGGCATTCTAGAGATTAGCGCAATAGCATGCATCAAATCGTGGGCGATGTTCCCCTTTGGCCTTCCTACTGGCGATCGGTCTTTCCTGTTTCCTCTATGGATGTTTTTCTTGTTGTGTACCACCTCCAGCGTGATCCTGTTTCCCATGCAATGACAGACTACCTTGTCGATGTGGTTATGCCGCGCTCCCTGAACATGGACCAAACTGTTGCAGGTTCTGTCTTACGCTAGTGCCCCACCAGTTCTATCGCGGTCCGCCCGACGGCTCTGCCTAACCCCGCTCGCATTCTTACGAGCCGGGAGAACGAAGATATAAGGCTATATCTTGCATTGCTTTTTTCAT
Source organism: Varroa jacobsoni (assembly GCF_002532875.2). Taxonomy (NCBI): domain Eukaryota; kingdom Metazoa; phylum Arthropoda; class Arachnida; order Mesostigmata; family Varroidae; genus Varroa; species Varroa jacobsoni. The sequence goes on along the minus strand of NW_019213025.1, from coordinate 242,496 downwards.
CATTACCATAATTAATAAGATTATTATTATTATTAATAAAATTCTCTAGTCATCTTTAAGGGAACAGAAAGAAAGGAGAGAAACCAAAGCGAGATTCTCTCCGCACTGCTCCTCGGTACTGGCGCCGTTCGGCAGCGTCGGCTGCCTTATCCGGTCACCGTCATAGTAGTATTATCTCGCTTTGAGCGAAGCAGCGACACGTCCCGGCGACGTCGGCCGTAAATCAAAGATACAACTCTTACAGACAAAAGTGTTGGTTCTTATAGTGGCTACTTTCTCCATATGACTTTATACGACTCACATGTGTGAATCTCGTAACACTGGCTTGGCGTTGGTCGTATTACACCGTCGTGCCGCACACTTGAAAGAAAAGTTAATGCTGTTGAATGGACGTCGTTATGGCGGTAGCTGCTGCTGGTGAGAAGTGATTGAAGACGACACGAACGGCAACGACAGTGCTGGCAGGGGCGGTGAGCCGAGAGCGGCCGCCGTCGTCGTCGCCGCCGCCGCCGCCGCCGCCGCCGCCGCCGCCCTCGTCTATAAAATAACCACGGTCTTTGGTCGGTAGTGACGCTGCTGCGTCTGATGTTCGCGTTTATGTTGAAATTAATGTGCGAACTGTCAGTAGTAGAAGTAGGAGCGAAATGGCGCGATTCAAACGGTCGCAGGGACAGGAGAAAGTGAAAGAAAAAATGAGGGCACCTAATAAAAAATACTTTGAGTGTTACAGGGAGAGCGTGGGATGAGGTGTTAAAGAGTGCCTACGAAGATGAATGACTATTGTCGCCTGACCGTCTGTGTACTGTATCAGTGTGTGCCCGCAGAACTGACATTTGTAATAGATATCAGTTTAGCTGATGCCTACCATTGAGAGCGTGTTCGAAGTGCGTCTGCTACGTGCTTCCACTGTGAGAAATGATTACAAAACAATCCGATGATTTTTTGCGGCCAATGCTACTCTTCTGTGCCGTTCTGCCAAACAGCGATAGCTGACGATAGACGACGATCGAGAGAGTCAACCGTACCGCATGAGGGACGCAGCCAAATTAAACCGCGTCGTTACATTATACTGCCCATACCGCGCTCCATGCGACCTCGGTTTTTCAGCAGCAGGTCTCTTGCTATTGCCTGTGAACGTTCAGTAAGCAAAGGGATTTGAGCCGACGTTATGACGCTATCAAGCGTTGACAGAGCGGTGGTGAAAACGATACCGAGAGATTGTTCAAGAGCACTCGTCTGCTGGCCGCTTTTGTGTATGAAGTCAGTAAGTCAATCAGCAATCGTCAGTCAGATGCGGTACGTTGCGGTGTCATGTCAGCCGCATCGTTAGCAGGAGGCGGCGGCTGTAAGATCATGGCAGATTATAACGAGCGCCTAGCATAGCATATCGTTAATGGAGATTGCCGATTACTGTTTCCGGTTCCTCTGCGATTTCTATAAAGCGAGAGCTCCGCCGAAAGAACGGCGCACAGAAACAACAAACAGAGTTCCATTTTCATCCATATACCATCCATTTACTGTGCATTAAGTCGCTCTATCGGACGCATAGTTTTTCTCTTCTTTTTGCTACTAATACTATTCCTTGTTTGGTGGTGATCGTCATATAGCTAATCTCAGTTTTCGGATTTTTCCAGTTTCGGACAGACCGAAAACGTATGGCGGCGGTTTAATGCGAGTACGCATATGATTCAGATTGAATCTTTTCACCTGATTGGATCTCAGCAATAGCACCCTGCAGCTACCGCCATGCCACACAGCTGAATGCAGTTTCTCTGGGTGGTAAGTTAGGTTGCTGGCAGGTTTCCCAGGCGGCAGACACATCCGCCTGTGCGTATCTGCTGCGGCAATACAATGAATTAGGGACGAAAGCGTTTGTTAGATCTAACGCACATTATCGCTAGTATATGACAACCGTACTTATCAATAGTGGTGGCTCTACGATTAGACAACCATTATTTCTACGACTGGTTATAGTAAACCTTTTTCACTCGCTATCGATGAGTGTTCTCCCGGATCATTCATATAGTCATAAACCGTCTCTTGCCTTATGACTCCGTTCGTATGTGTGAGCAAATGCTTTGTAAAGTTGCAGGGGCCTCAGTTTGTCTCTCTTCCTTCAGGCAGGCTTCTCTCCTTGGTTCGTCTTTTCTCAGTATCCTCCGTCTTTACAAGAGAACCAGCATCCTTCCAGGCTGTTAAGGCTGTCTCCAAGCCGGACAGCGATCTTATTCATCTATCCGGCGCGGATTCTTCCAGGGTGTATTTCCCTCTGTATTCTTCGTTTGCCTGCTGCTGCTTTGTGCGCAACAGATTTGGCCAGCGGTCCTGGAGAAGTAGGAAAGTCTACGTGGGTATTCAGAGCAAGAGGAGACCGAGTGGGCACTTGAATGGAACCAGGCAAGTAGCAGCGCGCATGAAAGTGCGCACGATGATAACCCAGAGTCGCGCGTGCTAGAAAAGATGCTGCTTCGTAGCTTGAGTTATTCAACAACATCGCATAGGAGAAAGAAAACCGCACGAGTTCAGACGGCTGGGTGTGGGGTGCGCCCGATGGAAGACATGGAGAGTATCGCGCCGTGTGGTTCAGGAACGAGTCCCTGGAGTTACGCACGGGTTGCTCTGCACGAACGGAAACATCGAAAGGAGAAAATTAATATATAGAACCTATGAATCGTTGAAGAATAAGTAGGAACGAGAATTATAAGGGCGTTGTGTTAACTGAGAGCATTTTCGCCCTCTTGGTCTTCGTAGTCGTCGTTGGTGGTGATCGACCGGCCAAAGGTTCTACATGAAGAACGTTGGAATTCTCTTCGATGCCCACACAATGGAGTTGTTCTTCTGGTACAGCCGAAAGGCTTTAGATGGTTTATGGGCCCTTCGGTTGACTGGCGATGGTTGGCTGAGAGTAAACCTTGCCCAATTCGAAATATTAGCATTATTTCTATTCAAAAAACGCTGTTTTTACTGAACGCCCTGTTAACCACTATTGCCCTGTTGGCTACCCTCGCTGCTTCTATAGTTGCCTTTTCATGACGTTTCACAGCAGAAGTTGCAAAATATCGTCTCCAAACTAGTTGATTTAGAAACGATATTTCATTCATCAAACCATAGATCTTTATTTCCCTCAAAAGTCATCGAAGCAACCGACCTCATCCCCTCGTCCTCATTTCACGTTGCCTCATTTTCCTTTACGTTTTCTCTGCTGTTTGATAATTACGAGCAGTGCGAATAGTGGCATTTCGTCCTGAAAATAATTACAACCAGCACCATCACAATCATCACCGTCACGGGCATCATCATAAACGTCGCTGTCATTGCTTGTGCTTGGTTGCCTGTTAGGCTTATTTGCTACTTTTTGTTCCGTTTGGCGAATAGCGGAGGGAACACATGGATTAGAAGGGGAGAGCAAAGTGACAGTCGCGCTGGCTACAACAGTAACAATATGGTCGGCAGCGACGAGTCAGAGGCAGCAGCGGCAAAATCAGACCTTGTTGTACGTTATAGGAGATGATGCGCGAAGAAGCTTAGCTACAGCACATTGCCGGCGACGGCTGTGGAGGCTTGATACGCTCAATTGTATCGTCGTGATGCCAGTGTTGCTTAGCTTTGTTTACGCGCTTGGCTGGCGAAGATGCCTCTGAACGCTGTTTTTGATTCTCACTTGGCTGTCTTGTCGAGTTTTTCTTTCGCTGTGTTTTGAAAAAATTTGAATAGAAGGAAGCATATGCTGCTCTGCAGTGACTAACAGACAGAAGCTGTACTCAATTATGAAAGAAGGTGGTTCCATTGCAGCATGGGAACAATCGGCTGCTGCTATTGCCGCCGTAGCCGCGGCTGACAGTTCGACGCTTCACACATTACTCGCTGACTGATGCGAGCTCGAAGGCTACCATTATGATTAGGTGTGTGTTTATATCTTAATGAGGTGCGGACGGCACTTTACACAGTGAAAATAGGCTCATAAAACGCCACAGAGCAGTAGTAGAAATCAAGTAAAGGTGCAGGCAAGACTATCGTTCATCAAGCTCAGCTGCATTACTCATATATTTGACTCATGTGGATACTCCGACGTTACTGCCCTTGCACTCTAGAATAATGACTACTGCCAGATTTTTCGAGCGATACATTCGAAGCGTATGCAACCACTGCGAGGGAAAATCTGTTTTTTTTTTTTTATTCATAGCATAATATAATCTCCGCTTCGGTTTTTCCTCCCGCAATCTGTTCCTACACAACGACGAGGACAACAAGCGTATCGATGCAAACCTCCTAAATGCTATATATTAAGTGCTCGGCTCAGGTGATCAGCTGGCAATGTAAGCTTGTGTGTCTATATATATACTGGACTAAAATGTCACTGTCACAAATCATTGGAAATCAGAGGAACGAGGGGTGATTTAAAACGGCAGGTGATCACGGCACCGGCTTCACCAATAGCAGTTGCGTACAAACAGATGCCTTTCTACAGACGCTGTAATACCGATGTAACACCAATATGGTTATCTTCTTCTGGACTAGGGGAGACAATCTGCAAGCATGCTTTGAATACGTACAAACAGCTTGTAGTGTATCCATATAGAATAATATTGAATCTTCATTATAATGGTATGCTATAAGCTGACAGTGAACAGCGCTAGACAACCTCGTCGCATACGACAGTTTAATCGTGGACTCGCAAATAATAGCTCCATGTCACATCTCTACGCATAGGTGTACTTTTTGACTGCATACGCAGACATTACGAATGTAGTGAAGTCATGGTATTATGCAATTATCGGCGGTCCTGCTTCTTTTCGACAGCGCTAACGATTACCGTTAAAGTCTTCGCCGCGTGAAGTCGTTGGCACAATCATAGTCTGCTTTTCTTGCTGCGCTGCTGTGTTTTCGTTGTTCCTACTCCGTTTTCCCTATGACTGGCCATCGGCTCTGGCAGCACCTCGGTTTAGTTCGAACCGCGAGCGATCGCCGGCCTCGGCACATCACGGTTAGTTTGCTCTCCCCTTCTGTTCTCTGTTGTCTCTGCAGCAGGTCCGTGATGTGTTTGCTGCACATCAGCTGCCCCGTCTACGGTGTGCCTGTCTTCATTGCGTTGTTGCCTTGTCCTGTTATTGTTCTTGGTGTTCCCGTTGTTTCTTACCGGATCTCGTTCTTGCCGTTGCCGATGCTGCCCGTCGTTGGCTGGCTGAATCGACTAGATCCGCCTGCTTTGCTGTGCGACGCCATTTGCCGTCGATGGATATGAGCTCGACGGGGGTCCGTCCACTGCCTGGCTCGATGCCTGGCCTGCCCGCCTCAGCAGCAGCGCCGTACATAGTACGGCAATAGTGGCCATAGCCTGAGCGGGAGCGACGCAGCGGCGTTAGCAGTATAGCATTAGATGCGGTGATGGACATTGCACTAATCGGCAGCTCAGCGGGGCCTCCTCGGGCCGACGCGCTAGCGCGTCAGTGCGCCAAGAACACAGCAACGCGTATAATACAACAACAACCGCTACACAACAGAGTCATGGAACAGCAGCAGCAGCAGCATCATAACCACCCTGCCGCACAGGGTGCCGCGCATCTCCTCGAATTCTCTCTCTCTCTCTCTCTCTCTCGCGCTGTACACATCAGCATCAGGATCATCACAATCACCATCTAAGGCGACAGCATCGTCGCCATCAGTATCATTATGGACCACGGTTGGACACCGCGATGGTAAACCCGAGCCTCTTCTCTCTCTATCTTCACTAGCGACAGCCGCGCGAAAGAAGAGGATCCCGAACGAGACGGCGACAGCGATAACAACAACTGCCAACACCCGTTGTCAGCCTGTCCGCCTCGCGCTGGTACTATGTATTACCGACGACTATAATGATATGATGGAGATATGGTTGGTGGCATACTATGGCCACATGCAGCACGCTCGCTACCTATGAGCGGCTCCAACAGCGCACCAGTGGACGGACGGACGGATAGATGGATGGATGAAAGAATGAGGTTTTTATGTACTTAGTTGTTGCATTAGTACGATAACAATGATAGTATCGCATTAACTGCACTGGCATTCATACAGTACGCCGTGTATAAACTGTATGCATCATATATGTATAGTACACGGGTGCGTGTACATATGCACATGCTGTTAATGGTGGCGGCCACAGAGACGGTATCAGTGGTCTCGCCCGACGGACTTAGCTGTCAACAGCATCTGCTTGGTGATATGATAGGCCATTTATTTCTATCTAATTTCTATATAGTATTGTACCAATGTCAAGACACATAGAATTCCACTAGGATAGGTACTTCGAACGTGTAAAATATGCCATAAGCTTGTATGATTTTATGGTATGTTATGCTCTCATTGTAGGCGGACAGGGTAATGAAAACTAATCGCATAGAATTGCTTTATTACACTTAGACTACCTAGAGAAGCACCAGGACAACAAGAATGTACATATATAGTTTGACTGATCAGTAGACACCTATTGGAATTTGTATAAGATAGCGTGAATGGATGTTATACGTCGATAAGCAGTAACAGTTCTAATAGTGAATGCTATGGAATCATGGCCTGATATTATGATCTTCTTGTGGCCTCCGACATAGCTCGCCAAAGCAGATATAGAAGGCCCTAGGATAGTGGTACCGTTCGCTGCGTATGACAAAGTACTGATTATAATGATTTTATTATTCATAATCATGATAGAACTATTGACGCTGATAACGACTATACTGCCATTGCAACGTACGTAGTCTTAAGCGACGATCTAGCTAGGCAAACAGTCAGATTGGATCGGTTTGTTTTATGCTATTCTGTGCCACAAAACGCCATTCCCTTTAGCTCTAATTCCATGGCCCGTTCGGGCTGTTCACCGAGATGGCTGGCTGTGGTCCGCTGCCGCTGCCGCTGCCGCTGTTGCTATTGCTGTCATTGTTAATCGAGAATATGGAATGGCACTCCCTCGAATCCCGCATACGACACATCGCCGGATGGACAAGTGAGTGGACGACGATCGAAGGAAAGACACTCACCACTACGACCGAACAGAGCCATCACTGAAGAGAAGCACCTGCCGTAGAAAAAGCAGCAATAGCAGAAGGATTTGAATTGTCGGCGATGTTTTTCCTGCTGCTGCTGCTGCTGCTGCTGCTGCTGCTGCTGCTGCTGCTGCTGCTGTTGCTGCTGCTGCTGCTGCTGCTGCTGCTGCTGCTGCTGCTTCTGTCGTTGCCGGTGCTGTTGCCGAAGCTGAACTCGACGATCGAAGGGAACCATTAATGATAACAGCAGTAGCAGTAATCAACCGTCTGCTGGTGTACTATCATCACCACAGCAACAAAGTCCGCGCCCTAAAGCCAGCCTGCATTGACTGAACTAGTATACACATCGCGATACGCTTTCGTTGCTACCAGCTAACAACAACAACAACAACAACAACAATAATATCAACAGCAGTTTTCAAATGCGAATGATGCTCACTGGCACTAGCAGGGTATCTGTTGTTTGGTAGAACAGGGCTGCGAATTCGACACGCGACTTCTAGAAGTCGAGACGAGAGAAGACGAGGGTACCGGGAGAACATACTATTTAAAATACTCGGCCGGGTCAGATAGGCGCAATCACAAAAAAAGAATGACAATTGTGATAGAACAATTCCGTAAACAAAGAGGTGTCACGTCAAATCGATTAGTTGTATATGCACGCTTGGTCAACCTGATCGAAAACTACGAGACATTGTAAAAGTGGGCTCGGGTCATGCATTAGGCTCCGTAGAACTATAAATCAAATCTGTGGGGTACGCCTTGTTGCTAGCTCAAGTGTTGTCTAGCGCGATTTAAATTAATATTCGTCAACACAAAACGGACAAACACGTAATCAGCTGACCAATAGGAATTATCGCCACTGTCTGTGCCATCTCGACAAGACGAAGTTATCTGATAGACCCCGTTCAGTCGCTTTGTGCCGCTTCGTTGTCGCTATGATAGCGTTTCAGTTGATTGTTGGTGTGTCTATCGGGCGTCAAAGCAGAACGGGAACAATTTGCTTGCTTCACGTTTGAAGTTATGGCACAGACGGGGTTCGTTTCGCTGTTCCGCTGTGTATGCTGACGATGAGGAACGGTTAAGATCTGCTACTGCGACCGCGGCCGACCGAAGGAGATCGTCAAAAATGGAGTGGGGTGGGTAGTGCATCACAGAAAAATGGCAACGGAATCAGCAAAGGCAGAACGAGAGTGAGAGGATAGCGGGCGGAGGGGGCGAGCAAGGTCGTCGCGGTACCTGCGCTCGCGCAGGTACCGCGACGACGACGACAGCAGCAATTACAGGATGAGTGAGATCTACGAACGTTCGTGTCATTAGCTGACAGGGAGATGTCCACTTTCAGATAGATGAAGACGAATCCGCAGTCGATCCAGCAGCAGCCATATCAGTCACTAATGCGACGATGCAACGCTGCTCCTACGGCGTATGCCGGACAACGGAGTAACGAAAGGTCGAAAGAGACCTTTCTGCCACTCGAAACTCTGGAAGCACATGAATATAATAGAAGAAACTGAGACAACGGCAACAGAATGGTTACAAACTCGAAACTGTGGCTAGAAACGGGACGATATACCGTAACGATCCGATCGCTAACTTAAGACAATAAGGCTTCACTGGTTTCTAATAGACTGGCAATGATACTCCATTTAGAACGCTTGCCCGTACAGAAGGCTAGAGTTAGTATCAACATTGTTGTGGTTGTCAACTCGAACAACGTTAACAAAACCATTTCAACATAGTACTAGAATAAGCACAGGACGATTAACACAGAACAAATGTCCTCTATTGGTTAGTGAGCGTATTTGTGTCTGATTTCACTTTAGATGGCTAATATTGATCAGCATTGGCTTTTCTAATTAGCTTTTGCGGATAGTTAGAAGCCAAATGGCTGTCGAGACAATGACTTCATCCAGTGATCGCGTCATTTATAAAAGAAGCGACTGAAAAGACGACAGGGAATGTTAAATCAACAGTCACGCTGGTGATGACAGCGAGTCACCAGCAAACATTTGCCTGCTCCGTAGGGATCCCATTATCAAAACTTTGTCATCGTAGTGCTCCTTCCCCGCGCCAGTATGACGTATAGCGGTGATAGCGCTACGATGGCGTAAGCAGACTGAGCATATATAACTGAGCAGCGTTCAGTCAGAAAACCTTTTTGTCGAAGCACTGGCTTTCTGTGTGCTTACATTTGGGTTGGAGAGCACTGCTACGAAGTCATTTATTTCAGCAGAAGTAAAAAAAGAAAAACTCCAAACTCTGAGACAGCATATTCTAGCAGCCATCTTCAAGATCGATATATGCCTAATCTCATGGTGGTTATGATACGTATTCAGAAATTTAGGAAGCCCTGAATCGTCATGGTGGTACATCGGTGTCACAAGACCTTAGATGTGTATGTCTATGCGTCGATCCCCGGCCAAGCAATTGATATGACAAGTCGATGTGGTTGATAGCAGCCAAACGGGGATCGATCGATTCAATCAATACTGCCTAACTATATCGTATTGTTGACCACCAACGATTCTCTTGAGTGACACCGCTAATCGCAGATACATCTCGTTGATACTGTTACAGCAGTTAGGCAGAGGCGTCTGCATTCGTCTGCCGTTCGACTATATATGCGAAAACCCCGATCTCAGCCGTAATAATAACGGGTTCGGCTCGATGCGGTCCGTTGCCCTTTAGCAGAACTTCTTTCTGCTGTGTCTCCTCAGACAGCAGCAGCAGCAGCAGCAGCAGCAGCGACTTCGTCGATCAGAAAACGAATACAGAAACAATCGCAGCAGCAAACATAGCAGTAGCAAAAGTAGCGATGGGCCATTTTAAGACTACTTAAGATCAATCGCAGAAAAAAGATGCTGCACTTGTTACTGTCGCCATCCGTAACAAGTGATTTTTATGCGACACGCTCACATGTTCGGGCGGATGGTTCATGAAGACCGGTAGTTATGCGAGAACTAGCAGACACGGAAGTGTCTCGATCAATACGCACATGCTGCTATCTAGCTATCACCACAGCCACCACGATTTCTGCTGACGGCACCGCTGTTTAGTCGAAAAAAAAACATTCTCTTGTCCAGTGCTATAACGCATTTATCGTGTTTAGCTCTCTCCGTCTCCTCCGTCTCTCTCTTTATTGTCGTTGTCGTCGTCGTCGTCGTCGTCTTTTGAGGGGGCCTATGAGGAGATCAAATGAGCAGTTGCAACAGCACGGTAGCCTCACGATTTCGACCTGTCGACCGCTTGCCGATCCATAGAGCTGCCGATCTGGACGGCCAGTTGTTTTTGCTTGTTTTTCAATTCCTTCTTGGCGCGACCATCGACTGGCTGCCGAGGGAGGCAGTATAGATTGGGCGTTGAGCGCTGCTCAAGTGGTCGAGCAATAGTAAGCTTCAGCAACTAGTGTGCGTGTCCGAACGCGAAAATGCATTTTTGCTTTTGTCCTCGTCGTCGTCGTCGTCGTCGGCGGCAGCGGCAGCGGCGCCGCCGCCTGCCGACGAACGTTCGCCGTCACCCAATGCTTGTTCTCGTTTTCCGTCCCTGTTGCCGCTAAGTCGCTAGCTAGTCACTCGTTAATCTGAGGAACAGTTCGTGTGCTGGTGGCAACGAGACGAAGTATTGCTGCTGATGGTGGGCAGGACGCTATCGCTTCGAAATTGGAGGTACACGTTCTGCTCAAGCTGCTTCGCTCCGGTGTCGAGGGTTGTCGCAACTGATAACAGGTCCTCTGCGAGAGCTCTCCTCGACGCCGATACCCGGTCGAAACGGCGGCTCGACAGCCGACCGACCGACCGACCGACCGACGGATCGGCCACCGTCAGGCCTTACAGCTAGCAACGTGTCCTCGTTCAATCTTTCGCTCGCCTTCAATATGTGTATTTATAGGGGTGGTTCTTACTGCAGCAGCTACTGCCATAGGCGCAATAGCTACAACGTGAGTACTATACCCGCTCGTTGTGAGGATTGCAGAAGAAGCGACAACGACAACATTCGAGGCCCCAAGTAATAGATGCACGGTGAGACGTTTTTACGTTGAGCGCGAACGAATGAAGAAGTAGAAAAAGCGGAAGGAAAACTACTGCAGCGTCGGACGACGAAGCCTGCCAGGATATAAACCTGCCATGTCCCATTCGGCAACAGTGTTGCCATGTGCTCGGTACTTACTTTTTTCCTTCTGTGTTGTTTGCCTCCCCGTATACCACTCAGGATCTATTAGACGCTACCATGAGACCTCTTCTTGGAAGGCCGATCGGCTCCGACGACTTTAAGCCACTAGTGTAAATCTGTATTACTAACTGGAGGTATCCCCATGACTCCTCTGAGGATGGTAGCCATGTGTATGGCGTTTGATGAGCATCACATGGATTCGGCTAGTTAGCAATCTATCCGCTGTCCCATCGGACTGTCAAAGGGTCTGTTGTCGTTTGTTGCCTGTGTGTGCGGTGTGCGAACGAACACGCGCAAGAATGCCTACGTCAGTTGATCTCTGAGGGCTTATTAATCTGTGACTGTGCTCGACAATGGAAAAGTGACAGTAGATTCGAGGCAATTCATTAGTGTCGTTGTCGTACTCTGCCCTCGCTCGCGTTCTGTATTTCTGTTCAAATCGATTGTCGCCGTCGTCGTTAGTTGGTATGGCGTTGATACGTATGTCTATGTGCGCGTATAGTATAAAACATTTGTTGCGTATGAGTTTGGATATGCTTTTTCTCATCTGGGCTCGGTGGCCACATGTTCACACACATATACATGTATACTGCTTATCATTCGCATTTTGAAGAAGTTTATCTTAAATGAAAAACGAAAGAACGGGTGGGCCAGGCCGGATCGTTTGTCCCGAAACGACGCTGGAAGTTGACGCAGTAAACGAATATTGACAGCGCCAGCGAATGAGGGTTCGATCGAAGCGTGCGAATCATATAGCGTAGGTGTGTTTTTCCTTAGCTTCGCCGCTGTTACCGTGCCCGTTGTGCCTGCTCACCTAACGTAGTCGGGAGCCGTAGCCAGGGCTACTTTGATTCCCAAAGATGATGTTACTTACTTGTTGTTTCGGCTCGCTGCCTGTGGCGGTCACAGCCGCCTGTTCCATGTCCGTTGTCTCTTTGGCGAAGTGATTAATGGAATCGGAGGGAGGAGGTTTCGCACAAAACTCCCCCAGATGTCACTAACGCTAGAGCGGACTGTCTGCCGTGGGTGCCTAGGTGCTGCCCCGACTTCGACGGCCTGAAGATGTGCTCGAAAAGCGGTCACAAGCTCAAAACAATACCTTCAGTCGAATCTCCGCTACAGCGTACAGATCATGGTCTTCGCGGCCCCGTTCCCTTTTGCTCGCGCTGTCCTTCATTCCTCTGTGGGCCGTCGCACGCATATCCGTGCGGTTTTAGTACGTCATTCGAGTGTAACAGCGTTGTAGTTGTCTAAGATCGATGATCATCCGCCAACCGGATGTGTAATAGTAGTACGATTTCGGCGTCAAGCTTTTTGTTCGGTGGGCATTAGCCGAACACCGTGGTGTTACGCAGCTGATGCTGTTGCGATGATTTGCTTTATGGGACGCTTGTTGCGATGCGAACGACGACGAAGTGTACACGCGGTCCACCAAATGGCGGGTAATGAAAATGAACGACAATCGAATGTTTGCTTATCTGATAAGAGCAATTATGTTGATTACACCCTGGCTGATAATTGAGCGAACGTTTCCGTTCGAAGTGTGTCGATTCATTTATTCACTTATTTCAGGTCCGAGCCTTCCGGGCGCGTTGCCTTCGGCTGGCTGATTTTATCGAAATCGTCTAGATCAAAGACAACTCACAGCATAGATAGAGCTACTACACTCGTTAGCTATTCTGTTCTACCTAGTAACAGACAGACATTTCTTGAACCGAAGAGAGACATCACTACGGGAATCAGTTGGATCTTTCCGCCAAATTACATCTTTGACTAATGACCTTTTAGAGTGCTACGTTTTGGTTAAGTGCGTCTGCCTGTGTGCATGTATTCTTTTGCCGATCTATCTGTTTGCTTTAGGCGGAATGGAGGCTTTCAATCCTTCAAACCAACCGATTAGGTAGACAGGTATTCAGCACAACATAGGTGAACGAATCAGAAAATGTTCCTTAGATTAATTAGTACGATAGCATCGCTTGGTGACCGTTCATAGCGACAGTTTGATAGCTGCTTTATGGATTACCTGCTAAGGTCCACATTCGTTGTTCTATTGATAGACAAAGCCGGCAGCTCGAACTGACCTCTTGCCACTTCCGAAGGCTGGTGTTTCGCGGCGTGATTACTACAGTAAATGTTCACGGAGTCAACGCAGGGCTAGGATCCCTCCCTCGTTCTTACGCTTACTATCCAGTTGGCCTGTGGGTGCCGTTGTTGCTACTGCTATTGCCGCTAGCGTGTGACTTGACAATAGAGGCTCACCATTTGTAGAAAGATCATCTTTGCGGAGGAGATTTCGCATAACCGGACCGATGGACGAACGCATAGCCGAGATCTCCATTGCACCGCGCACAAATAAGCCTTTGGCCGAAAGCGCAGACCGTCCCAAGTCTACTGTGTACCCGCCAAGGTCTGTTCTATTCGAGTCTGAAAAGAGAAGCCAACTACTCTGCAGCGATAGCCGTTACCGCTACGACCATTCGCCATCACTGCCAGTCTTAGCAGGCTTGCGGAGGTATGGCAGAGTGGCTCGCCGTGTCAGAGAGAACGTTGCGCACAGCGGATCGAATAAGCTAACGACTAAGCAAACGGCAACCAACGCATCGCGTCTCATCGTCAACGGTAGGCGGCCAACACGGAGAGGAAGAGAGCCGCAAGGGGAACAGATAGTCAAACAGACAGCTGAACCGAGCAGCACCCGCTACCACTGGCAGGCCATTCGTTCAGGTCGTTCGGGTTGGCAAGATGCCGAGCAGGATGGCAGAGCCGCTACGGCCCGAAACCGTTTTGAGGACAGGACGTGCCGAACCAAAATAGATATTCGCCAGTGACTTGAGAGCCGATCGGAGCTTGCGGTTCGCTGCCTGCAGCAACTACCATCATCATCATCAACGACAGCAGCAGCGACACTACCTCTCACTACGAGAGAACCTTACGACTTGTCGACCCTGTCTATATGTACATCGAGTGTCTGCTGTTGCCGCAGCTGTAGAAAAGATCACGGCTTGTGGCCTGCGGCCTGCGTGCTCGCTCGCTCGCTCGCTGCAATCAGCTTTTCCAAGCTGTTTGGGGCCTGAAAGAAAGCTAGCTCTGCCGCAACGTCTATGACGACGCAACAACCGCGTGTTTAACGAAAGAGAGTGGAATCGAATCAACTCTAGCAGCCTGAACGAGTCTCTCATACGTGGCCGATGTTGATGTCGTTGACGCTTTCGTCGCTGTCTACTGCCAATAGTCGGGTGCCTGTCTAAGAGTCTGCATGTGTGGGTGTGTGTGTATACATGCTGTCGCTTTTGAGGAGTAGGGTCGCTCGAAGTTTCGTCTTATTTAGGGGTCGCTCACGCCGCACTACTATTACTAGCGGAGAAACTACAATTACTGCCTTTACTCCCCCCAGACAGCGTTGAGCCTTTCCCATTATCCAGTCGTCCGGAGATGACTGTAATAGATATTGTCATACCGCTTGACTTGATGTAGTGCTAGTCAAATCAGCTGGTTAGCTTTTAGAGATTTGCTCACCTCACTCGGAAGGTTCCAGGTAGAGTGGTATAGGTATTCGTTGAGGTTTACTTATCACCAAAGAGACTGTGATCACTGGCAAGTCGACATCAACCGGCCGACATGCGAGGAAAAGGCCTCCCACAGGATGGACATAGGCTGTAAGAGAACTGGATGGATTCGAACACGTTTATATTCGACGCGCTTAGTCCAAGAAAACAATCACAGTTCGACACTGGGAGTTTTCTCTTTGTGTATACATATATGCGTGTGTATGGGCGCCTAGAAAATGAACGGCCCCCGCCGCTGTTTCATGCAAATATTTTTATCCACATTACTGCTTGGTTTAGTGCGCGTCCTTCAGCGCAAATCTCCTTGTTGATTTTGTTGTTGTTCTTCAGAAGAGTCACATCAATTGTACTCCAAGAAACTTAGATGTTAACAAAAAAGACAAACAAAAAGTTACAGTAACCGATACGTAGATATCGCGTAGGCGAATTACGGTAAAACGATGTGTGCAGTGGAGAAAAACGTCAGAAAAATGGTCGTTGCTGGACAGGTCGTGCCGAGCATGAAAACTTTTCCTACGGTACAAGTGGTAGTTATTATAGTCGCTTCCGCTGTACAGGCCGTGTTGGTTGCCTGGAAAAGGGAGATCGGCCAAATGGCGGCCGCGGCCTCTGACGCCTCTTGTAGGCGACCAAGTCGGTCAAGCGCAGGCAGCTGGATACACCACACATTCGCTACGGTAGCCACCAGCACATCCGTAACTGCTGCCGCCGCTAACGCCGGCGCCATAGCAACCCTCTTACACACAAACGCGCGTCCTAGTACATCATCATTCCTGGTGATGATGATGATGATGAAGCTGTATGTTGCGAAACTCCTGCTGTTGCTGGGCCGAATAGAATAATAGCGTGGCAGTCAGCCAGACAGAGAGAGACAATATAATAGAAAAAAACATAAAGAAAGGAAACCGCCAACGGGTATGGAGAGTATATGAACCTATTAGCGGCTTGGGCTTGCCTGTCTGTGGCATTGGCAAAGGAGCATGGTTGGGTGCGCGTACACGATACAGGGACGCTTCGTTTGTCGGATGTGAAAACAGCGACCATAACGGCAGCGGTTACATGATCCTAGGTTCTATTAATACTGCGGATAACGAGGCACCATCCTGCGTGAGATGGCAAACGACGAGGTCGACAACTCTGCTCACATTAGTTGACTGGACAGTTGGCTGGCGGACTGTGGGACTCTACGCTGAAAGGTAATAGTGGAATGGGTTAAAGGAAGCAATTGTGGAAAACTCTATTAGAGATAATTAGCATTATTATTCCTAGCTATCCGTTAGAAATCAAGATAGAGACAGTTGAGATTAGAGGCAATCGGAGTGGAAAGCGGAAACTGTGAAAACGAGAACTCCTTTTACTTGAGGTAACAAATCAGCCAGAGAAATTACATACTCGTGAAGCAAAGTTGTTCTTACTGTCGGCTCTAGTCAAAAATTTTAATGCGCTCCTGTATGACTGCGATCGAAGTTGTCACTTATTGTTTAACAGTGTGTACAGCGTTACTTGTGTAAGTTAAACGGTCAATGACGCTTTGTCGTGTTTTTGCTGTCAAATAAAGTTACACAATCTGCCATCGTCTATTCACTATTTTTTCTCTCTTGATTGCTCACTATAGTAGTACGAAATACTCTCGATAGTAATCATGCCGGTGATTAAAACAGAGCGAAATCTATATGAGGCAGATTTAAGGCACATGCTGTCCTATATGTACTCGAACAGTTTGTGGTTGTTGGCCTCTTGCTTAGCAACTGATCGACGCATGTTCAGATGCAGGATCGATGCTGCTGTTCAGAAGAAAGGCGTTGTTTGCTCTCGTATCGTGTGATAGGCCCGGCCCACTGAGAAGGGGCTTTAGGGTCAGATCTTGGGTAGCTGGGATGCTGCCCAAGATCTCGGTGGATAGGCTACCCTAGCCACGGTGGCTGTATGTGAAACTGATGATAAGAACTAGTTGTGTCGGGCGTTATTCTGCTACCTGGCTAGCTAGTTGCCTGCCTGCCCCCATGTCCTTTGCCTGCCAAGCTGATCAGGCTGGATGCTAATCCTTCTCGGGAGAGCCCTGTTGATCCGGTTCGTTGTCCTCTGATGTCCAACGTTACCGCGACCACTACCTTCGCTGCCATTGCCACCTACTACAGGCGTTGCCCACGAAGCACCAACGTTAACACCAAAACCACCATCAACACAGCTACTAGCAGGAGGCTGGGGGCTGGGTGGCTGGCTATCACAACAGCGGCCGTGGTAGCTGCAACAGCTTCTACTTAATACCCTTAGTTCGGCTTCGGCGACTAACTCCTCCAGCGGCAGCGAAAATGGCCGTGGTAGCAGCTCCTCCCTCACATGGATAGACACACAGGCACCGCTAAAGCGAGAAGGCAGCTGACGTAGTCTCCTCGGTACTCATTTGGCCGTTTCGACATAGAGGCGGCAACGGCGTTGGCGGAGGCGGCGGACTCCGAGCAGCCGGACGCCGGGGCCTTCAATGTCTACCAGTTATTGGTAATACTAGATGAGAGTAGATGATAGTAGTAGCAATTGTGAGTAGGAGAGACTATGGCCTACAGAGAGCTTCGCTGAGAGTGACTAAAGACAAGTGGTAGCGAAAACACCCAACAAGAATTCCCCACAGGCCGCGAACGCCACCGCCGTTGTACGACTGACAGCGAAGATCCATTCATCGACAAGAAGCAACAGCACTCCAACGGTTGCCCTTAGTCGTCTTCCTCGATCCTCAGGTTGATTAGCGGTACGCTTCCGTATTGTCGCTATGGTTGAGGCTTGTCGCGGAGGTTAGCGTTGTTTTTGTTATCGTCGTTGTCGTAAAGGTTGCTTGTACTGTCATCTTGCTGTACTCCAGAGAAGTAGCTATATAGCAAAACACCACTCTCAACGAGTAGACACTAAACTCACGAGCTTCCCTCAAAAAGATAGGTCTACAGTTTAACACACCATTATTTTGAGCATACACCATACATGGTTTCTCACGAAGCGTAATTAGAGGCGGGGGCGCAGGGCAAGAGTAGCGCCTAGATATAGCGGCTGAAAAACGCGTTCCAGTCAGAGTCTATTTGTTTAATGAAGTCATCCTTCAAGAGCATCATCACAGTGCGCGTTAACCTTGTTCCCAAGTGTCATGTACATTTTTAATCCTATCGGAATAGCAGGAGACTTCGAAACAACGAAAGAGACGATAAGGGAGAAAAGGGTAAAGAAAGAGAAATGGGGCTAGGGGCAGTCGAGAAACGCCAGCCAGTCATCAGGCGATGTTAGTTCCTTGAGAGGACCGATGATCGTATGAAAAAATATTTGCCCATCGTTGTTAATTGATATGGCGACATATGGATTATAGAAGGCAAACCCACAGATGGATGAGAGACACCGCGATCTGACGACTTCGAGGACGGCATCATGACAAACAAACCATGTTGGTGTCATGTTGTTACCTCTGCGTTCCACATTGTTACTGAGTATGAACGACAGGGCGCTACTGGGCACGACAAGCAAGTATCACGCCATCTATTACAGATGCTATTAGAACTAATAGATCCTTTTCTCGCTACCGAATGGCCGAACGACTACATACGGCAAAGTGCACATTGGTATGTCTGCTAGTCGTGTAATCGAATACGCGTTGTCACTTTTTGTCCGTCGTAGAGCGCGTTTCATTTGTCTGCCGGTCGTCGTCATCGTCGTCATTGTTGTTGGCCCAGACGGAGCAACAATGTGCACATCTAAATTAATTCAAGCAGGTCTCTGTTCATTGACGAAACAATAGTATCTGCCCCTTCTCAGTGCTAATGAAAGATAACTGTTTCCTATAAGCCTTCTTTAAAAACTAAAAAAGACAGTGTTCAGACTCAAAGCTTCGTGAACTTATCTAGCGCTCTTCTGTCATCAGCGAGGAACAAAAAACGATCATTTTGGAGTTGGAGGCAAATTAACAAAATAACGCGACTCGAACCATGACAACGAAACGCATTTCTAATGGTGTTACCTATTTTTTCACCCATATTATTGTAGATGTGCCTATTAGGCTGATGCGCAACTGTGTAATCAAGAGCCACGCGCGGCTTTACACGCATCAAATGATAGAACTCTGAAGGCCGACTGATTCCACTAGGAGATCCCAATGAAGATTACGAGTAAAATCAATAGTGAATACGTTCCTGCTATCAATATTGCAGCGTTGATCAAATTCAGTTATTTACTTGGCTATTGGTGTACTGATGTTTATGAACGTCAGCTTACATAGATACAATTATTGTTAGGGAAGTTAAACAGTGTTGGCGGGAGAGACGGTGAAAGAGACTTTAGCTGCTAGAATATTTAGCTGTTGTCAGTTGTACCTATTTTCGGAACAGGATTTGCTAGGTATATTTTAGCTTTAATATGATGTCAAGGAGAGTAGATTTGGCATGTAGTAAAGCTGACAAAATGCGCTCTCTTCGATGGCCGCCTGGCAAGCAGGAGAGTCCCTATTTGGTTGGCTGACTCCTCGGTTGCTCGCTCTTGGCTGGCATCTGACGGGCGGTCTGAGCGATTGGTCGGTTGCGTGCTGGTGGCCTTGCTATAGGACGCAGCAGGGCGACGTTGTCTCTAGCTCTGTTTTACCCTCCCTGTCGTCCTACATCGGGAGCCTATGACATGAAATGTGTGTAAGTATGGCAGCGATATTGTCCATTTGGCATACTGACACGTCATGATGCCGGAGTGTACTATTTGTGCTGCTGCTGCTGCTGCTACTACTTTTTACGGGTGCAACTCGTTCGCTTGAGTCGCAGGGAACAGAATCGAATAAAACGATGAGATGGGGAAGGCATTTAAACCCACCGAGAACGAAGCTCGTCGCTCGTTATATAAGTTTTCGTGGTACAACTACGATACGGTCCGTATCAATCGCTTTTGCCTCACACAGATCGAAACTACTCGTATCTCGTCCAGTTGTTGTTTAGCTATGAGTATTTGATGTCACATAGTACGTAGTCACAGACATATAGTATTAATGTCCGGAAAGGACAGAGGTGTCACTAGCATGGCTGAACGTAATAGACAGCAGATCCGTCTTAGAATAAGGGCTGTCTTTTCCCATCTCGAATCCCATTCGTCTCGAATGGATCTATCGAACACTAGTCGAATACAAGGGAGTGCATTGCCTAGATAGTTACTAGCAAACGATCAACACTGTCGTACTGCGTCCACTGCCGCGTATGGAGACTTGATGCACAAGATTGATAAAAACAGCCCAAAATTGTGCTGCTGCTGTTGTTTTTGTTTTATTATTACTTAATGTGCAATTACTACTTTAGTTTCGTTAATTCGTGTCATTTTGCTATTTTCACTCATGCACCTCTCCAGCGTCGCAGTCATCGTCGTTTGAGTTCGTGTCTCAATCTGTTGAGTGCCGTAGATCAAGCGATAAACCGGCCGATCTGCTGGTCGCTTGCCCAACAAAACCGCCATCTTCGAAGAGGCGACGAAGTTATTTTGTGAAGAAGTCAGCGGTCGTACTAGGGAGGACTAGTACGTGCTCTAGCAGTGGTAGCAAGGGTGGCACCGGCCGGTTCTGAGCCCATCATTTTGTCGCTTGTCGCTGCCGAGACCTTCTTCTTCTTGTCAATCAAATGCCTGTTCTCCGGCTGCTGCTGCCGCTGCCGCCGCCGCCGCCGCCGCCACCGCTGTTCAAACGTTGGATCTATGCTTAAGCCTTCGGAACAGGCCCGGTAGGCCGACTATGCTTAGGTCGCGAATGCGTTTAGTAACTAATCCAAAGCTAGCGGCGATGTCTCTAGGTCGAAACGCTTGCGACCTATGCTATTGGATGGTGCAGGTTGAACCATGTGGTATTTCGAATTTTCGTATTCTAGAACGAGTGATATATATATATATATCGTTCTAGAATATGTATATATATATATATAGTGCTTTTTATTAACCACGTTGAGTCGCATTTCGCACTGTTCTACACAGAGCATTGCAAAAAATCAATAGCATTTTATCCAGTAGTTAAACTACTTGGTTCTACATTGATTTTTATTAATAACTATGACTGCGATCGAACTACCAAGGTGTCATACACACAGTGTTTGAAATGTATGATTTTACTATCGTCACAGCTAGCTCCTTTGTTAGCGGCCTATTTTCTATTTTATAGCGCTCTCCCTTCCTGTGTAGCGTTTCTTGGCGAGATCCCCTTACGAATGGTCCTTGGCTAACCTGGATCATCTATCTTAAGCCAAATCATGTTGTCCCAGCGCAGGCCGCTCTCCCCTTTGTCTGTTCGGCTTATGCTCTTCCGCGTCGAGCCGCGCGGCGCCGGAGTGCGGTTGTGGAAGGCTAGAAATCTGTATTCTAGCTGGAAGATGTTTGTGTGCTTCTCTGGCTAGAACCCTTATCCTCCCCCTCTTTCTCCTTCTCGCACTCTCTCTGATTCCCTTCTGGTTGTCGTTGTCTCATCGTTCAGTGATCAGAATCGAGTTGTGGGTCGTTGCCATCTCCTTCTCTTCCAGACGTTCGCTCCTGCCAGTGTCGCCGCCGCCCCGGATGTGCTACGAGTTTGACATTAGCGGCAACAGCATACTCTTCTACTTCTTTGGCTGGGTCTTCTCCCTGAGCGAACAAGTAGAAGAACTTTTCGGAGAGGCACCAGATTGATAGGAACGAGACATCGCGCGAGCGTTTGGCTAGCAATAGTTGACTGTTTGGCGGACGCGCTCACCGCTGGCTCCCAAAGATGACGGTATGTTTCTACTGTGGCAGCTGCTGATACTGGGCGAGCCGTGGCCTCCGCACGATGACAGTATCGGTTGGCTTGTTGCCGCATTGACAAGCTTCTCTTGTTGAACCACTGCTGTAGCGTGAAGTATGGAATGGTGCACCCAGCCCGCGAGTATTCCGACAACCAGGTGATCCTTTGATGACACGCATTGCACCTGATGACCCTCTGACAGAAAGATGCGGGCTCAGTTGTGTGTCTCTACTGCATTTGCTGCTCGCTTAGAACAACGACAACAACAGTTTACGGTTCCGTACCAGCGCCGCGATGCGTTGTTGTGTATTGCTGCTTGGTGTCGTTGACGAAACATTGAAGTAGAATGTCATAAACTGGAACAAAAATACGGATAACGCCAAATGAGTGCCCGTATTGTTCGCAGCTTACACGAGCTAGTCCTTTTCTAATAGATCTGTATACTGTCACACCGAAACAAAGAGAGAGGGAGAACTTAAGAGCAATTAGCCCCGGCTTGCTTCAGTGCTAGATAATGATCATATGGATGATGTTTATCACTAGTGTTCATTCCTAAGGACCGCCGCTGTACGGAGATTAGTCGTAAGTAGCCGTATACAGTGAATGTTGTACATAGGCGTTGTATATGACAAAAAACAGGGTGAACCACAGTGAGCGAAAGACTCAATGCATCTATCTAACTACGCGCATTCATGGGATCGTTCAATGAGCAGAACAAATCAGCGATAGAGGTAAGTAGCGGTACCACGTACGTTCGTATACTGCGGAACTGTAGACAGAGCAATGAGATCGGCAAGGAACGTTGCAAACATTGGCCTGCAGCTGGCTTACTGCACGGTTGGCCGGTTGGTCGTTCAACTGGCGGCTGATCGGACAAACGGCCCCCTTATAGCTGCATTCCCTCCTAAGCAGATCTCGTGTGAGCTATGTGTGAGTGCATTAAGTCTAATGGCATGAGTCGGTTTTGCCAAGGCAGCTCAGGCTGTCCCAGCGTGCCACTTGCCGGTCGCTGAGAGCAGCAAGCTGCCTATCTGCTTGCTAGTCTGCCGCCGGTAAGATACCAAGCTACTAGCTTCCTTTTTCAGCTAGCAGCAGTCAGGTCCTCCCGAATCTAGCGGACGTTCGCCGGGAGTCAAGAGAACTGCGACCGCTCCCCAGGGAGGTCATTGTAAGCCGCGTCGAGACAAGACCGAGTGGTGTCGGAGCCGCCTACGAGCCGCTAACGGCCTTTGGCTGAGGAGTAGGTAGGTGAGCGGACTGGCTTCCACCTGCTGGTACAAGAAGCCATCTGCAATTGCATTCGCCGTAGTCACCTTAGCAGCTGCTGCTGCTGCTGCTGCTGCTGCTGCTGCTGTAGCGATGTTTGTCTATAGCAGTCAGACAAGAAAACGATGGTAGTAGCCGCGACTATTGCGTGGTGCAATCCTTGCGAAAGTATTCGACGGGTGATCTCTTTCGTCGATTTGATTTTCGTCCCAGGGGCACTTCCCTTAACTTACGTTAATCGCTCAGATGTGAACTTCCGTGCAGAACTGTCAACTAATGAGCCACCAATTTAAACAACAATAGAAGGTCATCCCTACAGTCATCATGTCGTACAATGGTTTTTGGACGTATTATCCAAGAGTTATGAAAATGCTGTTTATAAAAATGACACACAAATTGATTTCTTAGCCAATCAGATTCAGTTGCATCTGCTGCAGATTCAGAGTATTGCAGAATAATAACTGCAGATAGAAGTTCTTAAGGTCACGAGGTCTGGTGGCAATCCGTACATCAAAAATCAAAAGTATTTCTCGTAGAGTTTCCGCTCTCGTATGTTGCAATCGTACAGGTTATTCCGCAGTCTGATACAAACCAAACAGGCGTCTGCAATTCGCCATGGCCGATCTGCTGTCAGTCACGCTAACTATTTTGTGAAAACGAACCGAAACTAAACAAAGACTTTCTCATTCGATTAGTCCCTATCTGCTCGATTTAAATTTTATTATTAGATTCTTTTTACTATTTTCTGTTTCAGCATTTCCCTTGAGGTATATAAGCACACGATTGGTCATACACGTATGTTTATAACCGCTGCTAAGAGTTCACCACACCAGATGAATGGAACAGGTGAGCGCTGTTCCGTTGAAGAATTGAAGTGCTCGTACTTGTATGAGATTATAGAGCACTCTCAAATTCACTCCACGCGAAACATGATGTTTATTGCTATCGAACATCGGCTAAATGCCTCATCTGAACTTCATGCGTCAAAACGTGAAACGCTGTTTGTTTGCGCGAAAAAAACGGCGTCTGCTAACGAGTAACATTGTATGCGTTTTGTGTAAGTGCACTTGAAACCCATAAAGGAATGATAAACGTCGTTCCTTGAGGTCAATACATAAATCTGAGGCGGATAATATTTAGCGAGATATGGTATGGCGTTTATCATTTGTCATCACTTCGTTCTACGTGGAGACTCTTTTTATTTTACCTGCTTTAAACATAAGCGACCCGCTCTACTGCTGGTGGCGCCCTCTATGCGCTAGTGGAGTAACTAGTCTCCATCAGGAGACCGAAGGAATGTGAACTCGACCGGGCTTAGATCAGCTGACGATGTTTTTTAGTCAGGCCTGCCTTTGGGCATCCATAAGAGGGTTATCGAGAGTCGATTTTAGAAACCTCCTGTTTATAACAGTAAATATGGGGGACATCCAAGACAATATTCTACTGTTGCTGCATTAGTGACTTCGTTAGAAAGATGTGAACTTGATTGGTTTTTAATGTGTACTCAACTCTATATAAACATGTACGATTGTAACGCCTAAATCAACTCGTGTAATGTTAGACGCTATGGTCTCAGCTTACCATGTCTGGTAAAAGATTCTGTTCGTTGCTCCCTGCATTAAAGGCTTCGAGGTAGACTCGCATTTGCCGAATAGTGACTGGCAATATACGAGAAAATATAGGATAACCATATGAGCTACGCTTATTTAGCTGCGCTTAGTTATTTAGCTATTAAATAAATTTCGTCTCCATACCCTCCTACTAACCGTACCCTTCAATAGATCTTATTACTTGCGCAACCAAAATCATATGTTGGTAAGCAATAATGATTTTAATAGACCAGGTAGCGTCAACGACGCCAGCAACCAATATCGCTGTCTCAAAGGACAAAAGCGTTTATGGAAAATAAAAATTCAGCATAAAGGCAGCTAGAGTTGAAGGCAATGCCAAATGAAAAAGAACGCAGAGAAGTGGCAAAGTCTTCGGCTTGCCATTTTTAAGCAGCAATGAGGTAACAGAAAGATAGAGAGAGCCAGCAAGAATGGGTAAGAACTCTGATCACTCACCACTCCCTCTTCCCTCTGAGCCCCCTGATGCAGTCTCAGAGCATCTCTTCTGCGGCCTATTTTTTCTTTGCTTTGGAGCTGCCCCTCGATACAGGCCTGAAGGCTACCACCACAATCATAGCTAAGACCACCCTCACCGGTCCTCTGGTAGACCTGGGGACCATCAGGACATAATCCAGCAGGGCGTTTGTCTCGTGCGGTGATCCAAAGGGGAAACTAAAGGGAGCAGAGGGATCTGCAGCAATTTGGGGGACTTGTCAAAGAGGGGTATCAGGGGACGAGAGCGACTTGGCCTAGAATAGCCAGGCCGTCGTTTTCTCCCTTTCCTCTACTGCTGTTCCCCTACTACTACTACTACTACAACTGCTATTACTGCGGGTCATGGCAGCCATCCCCTCCAGATCTTTTTCTCCTCCATCCGTCCTTTTCGTTCGGGCGGCTCCCTGGTAATCCATCTTCGTCTCGTCGAACGAAGTGACGGCGGCGGAGAAGCGGCCTCGACCGACAACGAAGCTTCGCTCTGAAGCTTCGTCCGGCCGAAGCTCGGAGCAAGAACGAAAAAGAAGCAATGGAAAGCAAAAGGGAAAGAGAGCAAGGCAAGCGAATCAGTGGGGGTAAGTGAGTGAGCGAATGCCGAAAAGAAATAGCGCGGGGAAGTATAGGCTACTATACTAGGAGACACGGGGCTCCATCGAGTATGGGACACGTACGACAGACACACAGAGTTTGGGACTCAACAGAAAAAGAGAAAGCAAGTCAGCAGTGGGCTAGCTGTGGATTTCTACTAGCAAACCTAGCAGCAACAGCACGGGTACCTCCTACACCACACCAGGAGGCCTAACAGAACGAAAAAGAAACTAGATCGTGCCAGCGCCAATAAGGAGACAACAACGACTACCGACAACATGGCAGGAAAACAGCGTTAAGAAAAGTACTGCCGCTGCTTTCGCTAGAAGGGTAGATAGCCGCTGCACCAACTAATTTTCCATTGACTGACTGTGACCAAAAATTTATTGTCAATGAAAGCGCACATACGTCCGGAACGGGGTGAGTAGAACCAATTTAGAGAAATGTTATTGTATGGCGTTTTATCTAGGCTTTCGGTTCGGAAAATTTTGTGTCTGTTTATATTGAAATTTAAGTGTAGCTTGTCAAAAGAGGCACCACTTTATAATGCATTACGTATGTGGAAATACATTTAAACATGAGTCTATTTCGTTTTTACTATGGTTACTGCTTTTATGGAACAGATTGTGTCAAACGGGAAAATCATCTCAAGAACAACGACAACTGAATGGGACCTTCCTTCCTATTGTGTTGATTGTGAGTATTGAGATTGGCTCTAATGTGTTACCATACGGTGTTGATAAGCCCCAATGTTATAGATAGGGCTCGACTGATACTGTTTGATATTATGTAATCCTTTCGTAGGGATACACGGCGTAACAATGTGTAAGCCCTATGTGAAACAATAAAAAACATAGGGCACTCTCTGGCAGCACCTTACCGTACTAGCTTTGTTTGCCCCGACGACAAAAGGTAGTCTATCAAGCTGTGGCAGGAGCAAGAGGTGTCAACTTCGATGATAGCTATATGCACTATCTGGGTAACTCCTGTTGTTGTAGCAATCGCCGTACTGTTTTGCTATCTTCGGTTGCCTTCGGCAACCCAATGAGGCGATACCGGTGGCCTATAGAGTGTTAAATCGAAGAAAGATAGCAAAAAGAAACACACAAGCCTACGTTGTTCATATCGGGTACTACTAAAAGCAGCGAAACAGAGGTAGAACATCCCCTTCGCAAGCAGGAGTAACGAAACGGCTCCGACCTAAGCAAAGACAATGGCTGAAGGCATTGTACAACATCGGGTCTAAACTGCTCATACTGTCGATTCTATCAGTCGTAAAGTAATCCCAAACGTATATTGTAACATATGCAAAATTTGCATATGTTACAATATAGATGTGTAAATCGGTTACCTACTTTTTACGTGTCGGATACCCGTAACGATAATTGATTCATTCACGTGTGTACGGCATCTTACTATTGTTATTATTATTATCTTAGTATCGGCATTGAACTTCCTATTCCTGCTGAGTCGTTCGGTTGCGTTTTTCTCTATCTTTATTAAGTGCCTAATCCTTGTTGCTTGGCTCTACGTTTGTTAGTATCCGTCTGTTTGTTGAAGGGAGCTTTCGTCATCTGTCTGCATATATGTGAACGTTCGCCCGCGCGCATTTCTGGTCTTTAGTCCACGAAAATAAGTCAACTGTGAACTAGACTAGTCACTGCTATATGATTAAAACGTCGTTAAATTCGCCAATTAAATTTGTCGTTGCCATTGCTGGCGCTACTGTCCAACGCTTTTGTCATCTGATCTGACGCGAAGCGTGCGGACGCAGCAGGCATCTCAAATGAAAAGTTAGCGGCTGACTGACTGAAAGACGAGCCTTGTTCCTGCCTCTGGCGATGTTATCATAGAGAAACAGACCCGATCAATTTTGACTGCTTCCTGCCCTCTTAGCCTTGTCGACGTAGTTCTAGAATGTAGCCTTGAAACAACATTGACATCAGGAGAGTGGCGTAGAGACTAGGGAGAGCGAGGGGCAAACCCGTTTTTGATTCACGAACCACACCTCGATTGAGCTATATCCTAGTTCTCGTCTCCGCAGGTTTCCAGAGCTGGTGACAGTAGTGGTGGCGAATTACTCCCCTTACTGCTTTTGGCTGTCGTGTATCTCCACTTAAGGACATGTGTGCCTTCCACTCAGGCGCTTGAAAAGGATCTGACTGCCACCCACGTCAACTGTGCCGTTGGGCCAGGCGGGTAACAATGAAAGCAACGGCGGCAACGACAGGGGTAACCGACAGGTGTTAATCCCTAAAATATTACACTTTTGACATTTAAAAAAAAAAAAAATAATCTTTCTGGCGTCGGAGAGGCGCAACCGCCACCAACTGCTATCGACGCTTGGACGCCCTCAGCGGTTGCCAGAGCTGGTGCTGATGCTGCTGTCGTCTTAGCAGAGAACGACTAGCCAGTTTTCAATTGCTCTCTGTGTATTGGTAACTCACTGGAGTGGCTGCTGCTGAATCTGTTCTGCTACTGCTATTGGGCTCGGCGGGGCAGCCCAGCCAGGTGTCAGAACAGGACGAGATGAGGATTAGCAGACTGCTCACTGAGTGTCATTATTCGGGATAGACAGAGAGACAGGAAGCCCGAACCTGCCCTGCTAACGGTAGAGGCGAACCAGGCAGCTGCTCACAGAGGCTGCAGGAACGACACAGCAATGCCCTTTCCTCATCTGATACCCCATCTCCCTACATAGCCCTAGCAGCAGCAGCGGTCGAAGCTAAAGCATAGCATTAGGATATTCTCTGCAGCTATTACTATTAACCACGTATATATGCGAGCTGCAGCTGGTTCGTGTTCGCTTCTTCTTTGCCTGCTCCACTGTGTTACTGTATCACAACAGGCCGTTATGCACCGTTGTGAAGACGTTATCATTTCCTGCGGAGCCTGTGCGGCTCTGACGCCGAAGATTTTTAGTTGTCTCCACCTCGATCTTCATCGCTACCCCATATCAAGCATAGCATACGGTTGTATACCTCAATGAACTTCGTCCTGATGTCCTGGCAAAACGTCGTAGTATGACGATTACTATCTGATATAGGTATCAGATAGTGGCTTTAGTGGCTCCGTTAGTGTGTCAGCATCTTACCACTGTAATAGCTGCGGTCTTGGCTCGTTGTGAAAAGACTCTGCTCAGTTGGTCAGCCAGCCCAACTGCAAGAACATAAAAAGGGAACTGCACGAAAAGGGAATAATGACCGTATGTACATTGATGGAACATCTCTATGTCAATGCTGTTTGAGAGTATGTCATATCGAAAAAGTGTAAGAGTTCGCCTGTTCAGATTGTTCCAAGCAGGGACATGTCAACGAACTGGGAAACACCAAACGATCCGCACTGCTCTTTCTCTTTGCTCCTATCGAATTTCGTCTAATGCAGACACACTCCGAACTGCGAGAATTGCTCGGCTCCTCGTCGTCATCGCTGCTGTTGTCGCCGACAAGACGATGGCGCCGAGGCCACCTCGTTTCGTCGGTGTAAAGGTATCCAGAGTGTGTATCATGTGTCTCCGTCCAACCCTCAAGCTGCCTCTGTCTCTCTGATGTCGTTCCTCGTACCCTTGGTTTGGCGTCGGTCTATCCCATATGCTACAACCTAGCTAGAAGCACCTACTGGCCCCAGCCCTATCCTGAGCATCGGCGTGAAGTGGCTGGCTCCTCCCGAGCTAAATAGCAAGCACCTCGTTGCTACGATGGCTACTCGCTCACCAGCTAGGCAGTAACCACGATGCGACACCACGAACTGAAGAGACGAGATGGGAGGCGAGGTGAGTCTATAGGGAGCTTGGGGGCGACAGGGGCAGGAAGGTGGCAGGCAGTGCGATGGGGCACAAGGCTGTAGAAGAACCTATTTTTCAATGGCTCTGGTGGCGCCCAACTTCCTCGCACTGCGCGAAGTGGCACGCCGAGGCTTTTAGGCAGCTTGCATTCCCTTCAGTCGCTAACGCCTCCGTCACTGGGCTGGGTCGCCAGGCGGCGGAGGCCGCCGGCGCTGACGGTGGTAGCTCGCGTCCGCGCTGGGACTATTGAAAGGAGGAAGGTATAGCCATTTCGATGCGATGCGTCTCTATGTTATATGCCGTACAGCTTGACCTGCCTGTGCCATTGCTGTCGCTGTCCCCCTACCTGTGCGAGAGAAGCAAGTCCAATGCCCCTTCTTTCGCGACCGGCCGACTTCCTGCCCACACCTAGCTACTATCCACCCATCTTTCTACGTGGATAAGGCACAGTCCAATGCGTGCCCCTGTTTTCACTGTACCTTCTTTGGCCGCATTGTGGAGAGCTGAACGCAGTATGTGCAGAGGAAGGGTCATGCATATAGGGCACGCAGCTATGCAGTTCTATGCGCGTCAAATATGCAGTGGCCAAACGTGGAGCGGCCAGTGGCAGTGTCAAGCGGTGGCTGGGCGACAATGATGGTGGCGTAGTAGCGAGAAAGTGGGATGAAGGCATAGACCAGGGCGCGCGAAGTATATCCGGCAAGTCCGTGTAGATGTATGGTGTGTGAGGGGGCGTGCGCCAAGAAGAAATCCTCGTCTGGCTGGCTACCGGCAAACGTGCATGCGTGTCTATGGTGGGATATGCATGTAGAGCTAGTAGTTGGAAAGTTCAGCGACACGCAGAGCAGTGTGCGTCAGAGACTGTCTCACCGCCTGTTGCTCTATCCTCTGTTCAGAGCTATTTTTTGGTCAACCAGTTCATGCACTCGTTACCGCTGTCACCGCCACCATCAGGGCGACCCCCTCTCACCTCTCAAATACGCTTTATTTAGAGGCGCTCTCGGTCTAGAGTAGACGACAAAAAAGGAGAAATAGAGCATACTCACACATTCGAATAGGCTAAAAGCCTTACTTTTATTCGATACAATGTATACCTATATATATATATATATATATATATATATATATATAGGTATATATATATATATATATATATATATAGGTGGAGATGGATATGTATTGTATGAGGGTGCAATTGAGCTGCTAGCTCCTAAATGTATCAGAATAATCGAGCCGCTTTCGTCAGCAGGGGAGTATGACTTCTTCAGAGACGACGGCTGCGCAGGCCACTGTAAGGCGGTCGGTTGGAGGCTGAGTGTAAGTCGAACGAAGCCCTAAAAGCTCTCACGACGCGTATGCCCCCTTCAGCAGCCCTCTCACCGGCCGAATATGACGTTTTCGTTTTCCTTTGGCGCTTTGCACTACCAAATCATGGCGACCACGAAGATGATGATATTGCTTCTTCTTTCTGACCCTCAAAAGCTACTTATTCTATGCGAGCAAGGCTACCGGATGCGTGCGGTGGCCTATAACTGCAGAACAATTTTAAAGTACTCTTTTTGCTGAGTGGCGGGTGTGCAGTGCGAGCGATCCGTAGGACTCGGCAGACCGACAACTACAGCGGTTTAGACCATGGGGCGTTTTTAAAGTTTCTTTTCCACTCTGTCTCTCAAGAAAAGTTAAGTTTTCTTCCTGTAAGCCGTGTTTGGTCTCTGAACGAACGGTGGCACGCCAAAGACGCCTTGCGAATACCTAGAAACACAGATTGACGACAAATATTAGGAACAGTCCGTTTTTTTTTGCTGTAGCTATATTTTTAGAAAGTAATGCTCAACAGTGCTACCGGACATGAAATTCAAGAGATTCATTTAATAGTAATACCTAGAAACAACATAAACCTGCATCAACTTGAGCCGTGTATCTGGTAGAGTTCGTGCACTTTCCTCGACGTGCATGCTTGTATGTATAATGTACATAGAAGTGTTCAGTTCATTCTTCTAGCTGGTGTCGGATTTATAGTTAGCGGTGACGAGCAATCGACGTTGACACCCTGTCCTTTTTCCGTCTTTTTCTTTTTGCCCATGATCGTTTTTTTCTTCCTCTGTCTGATCAAGTGCCCGTGGCAGCGATGGAAAAAAAGCTGTTCCTTTTAGCAGGTTTACTCTCTCCTAGCAGTGCTCCGGCGGTCGTCTCCTTAGCGCGTGTCTGTCCTCTTCTCTTGCTTCGTCTGATAGTAGTAGCAAAGGACGGATTTGGACGGATGGTGTGGGCTTGCTTCCCTAAGAGCTATTTCATGTTGCGATCAATTTGTGAGTTTTTGCTTCGCTACATTCCCCGACTCCTTCCCAACCTCCGTCCCTCGTTCGTTTGCTCGGTGCCTGCCCCCTATCGCAGCCGCACTTTTGCTGCTACTGGTCCCGCTGCTGCTTCTGCCGTTGCTAAAGTTCCACCGCTCCTCGTCATCCTGTTTGGTGTCTCCTGGGGGACTGGCGAATCTACCTGCCCAGCAGCTGGGTAGCGCAATGCTGTTTTGCTGCTGCTATTGCCACCGATGAATACAACGCCTTTTTGGTGCTCAGTCGGTCAGCTTTAAAACTCACTGACGGTTCAAACGAATCATCGAACGAACGAACAAAAAACAAACAAAAAAAAAAGCTGTAGCTATTGTTTATTGATCGTATTGACTCTACCTCGACAATGCTATTACCATTTTAAACACTGTTACCCTACTTTAATCAGCGTCGTTACCATGACTTAACATCTCTAACTTAAATTTGTATCCATTCTCTTTTATTGCAGGTATATGTGTACATATTAGCGAAAAAAATCGAAACGGGGAATAACGGTAGGATAAAATCGAATCGCGTATGAAGCATATTGACGCACCAACACCAGATCGCGTCAGTGTGGCAACAGTCATCTTTTCTGCTTGCTTTTGGCTAGCTTTATTCCAGCGTGGAAAGACATTGACAGAACTAAAAACAAACTGATATTAGGGAAAGAAAAAAAACGGAAAAAAATGCCAGACGCTAACGATTGGTTTTCTCTGATGATGAACGGAATTATACAGCAGACCGGGCCTATTAGAGTACGACCGAACTACTGCACTGTACTGATGCTGTTTGTACTCGAGCCATGGCGGCTGGTTGCGTTTGAATTGGTTTTTGTAACGGGACAACCAGCTAAGGCCATCGCGGAAATAGGGGATTGAACACAGACGGCTTCGTATCTCACACCTATTACTTACTGGCTTAGATCTGCTTGTGCTACGGTCACTACTACAAGTTCTAGTACTGATACTCCCATCTCTAGTGGCATCGAAGCTCATCCGAAAGTGCAGGAAACTCGCGTCTGACTTCAGGCAGTAACCATGTCGCTGCCGCGCTCGCAGTCGTGATGTTGGCGGTCGATAGTGAATCTATTACATTATGGAAGCAGAACTGAAATGGGGGTGTTTGTATGTGTAAGCGGTCGCAAGACTTCCCCTTTTTGCGTTTTCCTGCCCTTGTTCCGGTAAACCTTGGACAAGAACTGGATAGTAGTCACCCTCGATGTGATCCCTCGGCTAGCAACAAGAGCGGTGAACGAAAAGGATGGACGGATCTGCCTATCTGACATCGAAGCCGCCGAACACCGAGATTGCGCTGTTGGTTGCTCAAGTCCTAGAAAGACGCACTTTCTCCGTCGCCACCATCGCCCCTGCTGTTGCTAGCTTGTGGTTTTTGCTTCTGCTAAGGCTGTTTCCACGGATGCTGGGGAAGATCTCTTTATGTATTGTAAGAAAA
This sequence comes from Varroa jacobsoni, assembly GCF_002532875.2. NCBI lineage: Eukaryota > Metazoa > Arthropoda > Arachnida > Mesostigmata > Varroidae > Varroa > Varroa jacobsoni. The sequence goes on along the minus strand of NW_019213025.1, from coordinate 209,465 downwards.
CAAAGAAGTGGCGGAGCTATCCAGTGGAAGACGCCTGGTTAGTAATATGTCTGTGTATGTCGCTGTTTCTGCCTCCGCCATGTAGCTCGTTTGTGTCCGCACGTTGTGTGTTACGCTATTGCCGTTACCGGTTCTGCGATGCTTCTGCTGCTACTACTACTGAGATATTCGGATAGCAACGACGATGGAGCGAAGCTTATGGGCCGAGTACGCCCGCCCTTTTTCACGGCACCCTTATGACAAGATGTCGACAAACACAAGGAAGGGATAGAGCGGTGTTACTGTGGTAGGTAGAAGAACGACAAGTAGTGTCTGCCGCCATCGTATGTACACCCGATGCCCCCTAGAGGCAACGGACTGGACGGGAGCGCCAGCGAAGCGGGATGAATGAGTATGAGCAAACACGAACAACGGATTGGCCACTGGCATGTTACACGGATCTGGATTTAGCCCAAAACCCACCACACAGTACTCAGGATACAGGGTTTGGAATTAGCCCGACGTTTCTTCGTCGTTTTTCTCAGTCTTTTATTTGGCAAACCTGACTTTACGCCACTTTTCGTGAAGGAGTATTGCAAGAATGGAAGGATTTGCTGTCCACAGCTAAAATGTGAGCCTAAAACGATGGGTTCTGAATCGGTGCAAGTATCGTGATCTGCCTCTAGTGTTCTTACTAGGGAAGCCCAATAGACACTCAAAGAAGGCGCGGACGCCTTATTCAAACAGCGTTGCCGCGTTCTTTCTCGTTTCCATGAGGTGAAATTCAGCGAAATAGCCGCAGGTCCCGCATGCGATTTAGCGCAAAGCGCAACGATTTCCCAGTTTTTTGCGTTTAGTCAGCTAGAAAGGCCTTCTATAAGGGATTCGCAAACGAAATGTGATTTATTATGGGGTGAAGAGGTGATAGCCTCAGGCAAGAAGAAAAAAGTCCGCACCTTTCAAATTACTCATTTTCAGTGCGTTGACATAACATGGCTTCACTACGAATTGAATTCTCGTGGTGCGTTTTGCGATTGGCGCCACGTCACCCACTTAAATTGGATTAGTGTTTTACTCGTGGTACACTTTCCAAGCGAAAGATAGCGGTTGAGGTAGAGCGAGGTCACATCTTTGTGTGAATTCACGCTTTACTCTCGACAGTAGTAATATACGACCTTCTTGTCTTTCCTTGCTAGCAGATGGCTTTTTTAGGATAAGGCACGTCAGACGCTGCAGGAACCGGGTGCTAGCCTATCTCCCGGTAGCAACGATACGGGTTTGCGGATGAGACAACCAGTACCAGCAAACAACTGGCGATGCTTATCTCTAAGTATTTTTTAACGCAGTCATGGGCACGTGTTGCCACATCATTCGCTGGTGTCTGCGAGAATGCGAGAGTATGCCGCCACCTTTCCTCGCCGCTACTCCCGCTAAACGCGGTGACAGTACAATGGATGGGCGTGACATCAACAGCTGCTACTCGCTTCTCAGCTAGCTGGCGGCAAGCAAGAGCGTGAAGGGGCCATGTCGCAACAAACGTAGCAGCAACTCACAAGCGTCGTATGTGATGACGCGAAGGTTGAGCAGTTGAGCGGCCGTACGACTGGTCGGGATTTCGTTCCAGCCTGCCAGTATCTGCGGGGAAATGTGAGGTGTCGAGGTAGCTGTCACCGATATTAAAATGATACTGCTAGGTTTCTTCTTCAGTTCCGCTATCTTCAACTAGCCGGTGAACAGCGAATAGCGGAGGACAAGGGATCGATGTGCTCCGACACCAGCTTAATCCTCGACAACGAAAATAGAGCTGATGGTGGATAGCAGGCAAAGGGTCGTACTATACGAAAGAGTCATAAGGAAGGGGGTCACAGACTCGGTCCGGGAGTCTAGGCAACTTTCGTGCTCTTGTGCTTACTCTCCCATGCGTCTTTGCTGACGGCCACCTGCTGCATCACCGTCCTAACCAATGTTCTATTCTACTCATCTCGACGACGGATCCGTTGACGGGCCGGCTGGTGTTTCCAATACCAGTGGTATGCTAGGTAGGTACGCTGAATACCATGGAATGACTCGGGACGCTACTTCCCACGGATGGGAAGACTCGCTGCCGGATCCTGTTAGTTGGGAGCTAGATCAATGGGTGCAGATGAGCCCAAGATGTAGGCAGGTGCGCCGGATTCCCTTTCACCTCTTTCTCTGCCCCCACCAACTCCATGTCCCAAGGTCCAAGTCCATGCTCCCCTTCTTCAGTTCCTCGTACCCTCTACAACCGAGCCCCATATTACCATCCTCTTCTCACCGCTTCAAGTAGTGGCAGTATTCATTTAGTAGCAGGGTGCTCTTGTTTTGTCGTTGCGATGAGAACGACGATGGCGACGACACAACAAGCACCTGCCTTTTTCGATGGCTCTCGCGGCCGCTACTGCCACTACTGCTACTTCGCTGACATCTTCGCTCGTCGTCGACGCCAATACTTCATCATTTGGCTTTTGGAGCGGAGGAGTAGTTGTTTCATGCTGCTTTTTCTGCTACCGCTGATGCCAGAAAATAAGTGAACAGCGAAGAGGTACTTGTTCTCCGTCTTACTTCTTCGCCTTGTTCTCAGCCTGAGTGTGGCCCTGCCTTACTTGGTGCCTCTTGCTTGCGCCTGTGCGTGCTCGCTGTCAGTGGGAACGAAGAATTGTGATGTGTGGCAGCAGCGTGGGGTACAGTCCATTTACTTGCATGCGTCTTTCATCCCCTCCTCCGAGCTAGCCCCTTGTCCTTGGTTGCTTCTCCCCATACGTCGGTGGGCCGCTATCCTGCCAGCTATATCTAAAGTAGTAGCGAGGAAAAGCAACCAACATAGAAGCACAAAGGCAGACATCGAGAGTCTACTCTTTTTCTTTCTGATGCCGCCACGGCGGGAGCTGCCGTAAAAAGTCGCGTGAATGCAGCCGCCATTGCCGCCATCACGAGAAGCGCCAGCAGCGGCAGTAGCAGCAAGTGCATGCCTTTTCAGGAGCAACGGAGCGGCTCGAGCAGTGTCTTACGAACATCGTTGCGTGGTGGGTTCGGCGTTGGTACGGCGGTATCGTTCTCCTGTTCGTTCATGGCTCGCTCTCTGATCACGCCATAGCGTCCATTATAGTGAGCAAAACGGGGATGGACCCGCTAGGACGGGATCGAACCAAACGGTTCTATCCTGAGTGGCGGTGCCACTACTATCCTTCGTTTGGCATCTCACTGCTGGTGCTGCGGTCCTGCTGTTGTGGGTAGCAGCAGCAGTAGTCGCCGTCGAGCTAGTGACGGTGGCTTTGTTCTCGGCCCTTGATACTACCACAGGAGCACAGTGAAGCGAACAGGGGTAACGTGTTGGGATGACGTTTTGGCCAAAATGTAACTGAAAAACAATAGCCCGTGAAAATGGCCAATTCAGCCTGTCTGCCTGGCTAGATGGCTCGCAGCCCCGAAGGCAAGTAGGCAGGCTTCCTGTAGTTGCTTTCTCATTCAAAGCATTCTCTGTCCTGGCGGTAGACGGTGTGTCAATGAGGCGAGGTCAGTGATGTTGGTTAGTTGCTTGCTTGCTTGCTTGGTGATTGCATCCTACTCGAACTGCCTTGTGGCCTCTTTGAGTTGGCGTGTTAGACGCTGTGAGCCCGGTTTCTTCTCATTCCGAATCACTTACCGAATGCTCGTTCAACGATAGCTGGTTGATAAGGAATAGGACTTTGTCAAAAACTGGCGTTTTTTAATACGAGGTTAGATTTTGACAGTGTTTAGATTGGGGTATCATTCCGTTTCAGCCTGAAAATAGTTTAGGCGATCGCCGAAAAATGATTAATAAAAATTAATAATAACTTAATACTTATTTGAAGTTTTGCTCCCGGTATTCAGGCAGTTTAGCATTGTTTCGGACAGCTAACACCTCAAGCATGAAACAAGTGTGCCTACGCCCGATTTCGAACCTTGACCACCTTACAGTTTGACAGTCAAACGTGTTGCCAGTACTCCATTACGGAGACCATTTCGCAAATAAGCTACAGAGCATAAAATTGTACAGACTCAATTAAAATACGTATCAACCAACTCCACTTTTAACCAGCGTAAGTAGTAAGCCGTAGCGCTACATTGTTAAGGAAATCATCCGTAATATTGTTTCCGTTTCTGTCTGAGATGGTCATTATAAGAAATGTACTAAACCAGCATCACTGATGTAGTACACACGTGGCAGCGTTCCAACGGTCATACTATTAGTGGGTTTACAAGATCGAAGATATTCGATCTGACACGTCTGTTTGATCAGCTGGGTCGTGCCAATGTCGGGTTTCAAAGAGAATGATAAAATTCCCCATCAGTGATTCGAATTTTACCGTAAGCGGGTTTTACGACTACCGAACGGTCGATAGCGTGCCAATCCGTAGTCACGTTCAATGTCTAGTACGTTAGTTCGGCAAACGTACGTTGACTTCTTATGTTTGCGATCATAAGCTATTTAGGATCCATTCGTTTCTTTGGTTCGTAAACCGCTTGTAGGATGATTAGGCGCATTAATTAAAAAAATGCGTTTTATGATACCTATTGCCTCCTTGTCTTCCATTCTTCACCAGCAGTTAATCTGACTAGCTGGTGTATGATCTTCCTCTACTATAACGGCGAATGCCCATGCCATTAGTTAATCGACAGAAAACAAGGCTGAAGGCCTAATGTATATCATACTTAAAGCAGCACATTCGTCACCTGATGTTAATAAACTAAAGTCCATTGTCACTATTGGGAGTTTCGTTTTTTTTCGGCTTCACCTTCTTAGGCAGCAGCTTCCGACTAATTTTGTAGCCATTCCCTTGACTTCACTGCTTACCTGTCTGCCTTTAATAGCGTCTGACCAGGCTGGCTGTCCGGTGGAAGAACAAGGTCAAATCGTAAAATTTACATTTCCTCATTACAACGACTACCCCCGTAGGGCAAGTGCAGCCGCAACCGTTGCTGCTTCATCGTGAATGGACGTTGTACGACGCTTGTGTATTGTCATACGTTTCAACAAGAGAGATCGATAAGAAATATCGATGCACTGGGTTGGTAGAAGTCTTCAGGTTGGCGAAGCTAAACGGACTTTCATAGGAGCCGCTTGCAAGGCGAACTCATTCCGTGCTCGCTCGCTCAGTCAGTGTTTCCGTTCTTGAGTAGAGTAGAATAAGGAAGAAGAGTGCGACCGTCAAGTGGAATGACGCAGCTTGTCTTCGCTGTCTTTTATGCCGTCCGGTCGTCTTGCCGCCTTCCCACAGTGGCAACTGACTTGGTAGTGTCCCGTACTGAAGCGGTGTGCAACTGCTCGCTGAAGTGCTGATCCGTGGGGCGAGTCCGTCGTTAAGTTTCGGCCAATACCAGGTTTACGAGCGCACCCAGCAACAATGACAACAAGCAACAACAGCATTGACGACATCGGCTTTCACGTTGCAAGTTGCGCTCGTACAAGTTGTGTCATTAGACCTGTCCGACCATATAATAGTCCACAACAGCAACTACAGCGTGTCTGCTCTCGGCTGATGCCTCTAGCTGTTGTAGTCTTGGAGTAGGGTTTAATGACAGCCATCTGGGATTCCAAGCTTTTACCCCCTGTAAATCTAACTAATAAAGGAACGAGGAGAAATAACCCGTCTTGTCGTGCATTCCTACGAGCAATAAGACCTCCGGCCCCTAAAAAGTGCATAAACTGCTTTCTACCGAAGTTCTAATATACGTGATTAGAAAATTATTTTCTCTAATTTATCTAAAAAATAATGAGCATTACAAGAGTAAAACATATATATATATATACATTTGGGCGACTTGAACTATACATGAGTTTCTTTTGGTTGCCGCTGTTTCGGTTGTTGTACCGCAATTAAATAGATCTTTGGGATCGCGGAAGATATTTGCAACGAAGCATTTACGACGGATACGGAAAGATCGTTCGTTGCTTGAGGGCTTCACAGAGCTTTGGGTAAGAACAGGCGTGAAGATGAAAGGGAGGCTTGTTCGTGCCGAAAATAAGACACAGTTCATAAGAGACCCGTTAGCCACGGCCAAATCGGCCTCCGAGGTCGCTCACGATGTAGGAGGACACCTGGACCCGCTGTTCCTGCTAGTGGGGAACACATAGGGGTCCTTTAAAGTGGCACGCCAACAAAACATTAAGGGCGCATAGAAGTGGTCCCTGCTGTTTCTCCAGGCGAAAAGTCACCATCAGTTATAACGACGTTCCATCGCTGCCGTCTAGAAATACTATGTGCCCAATATAGAGACATACAGTGATGTTCCCCATGCTGCTGCTACTGCTGTAACGTACATACATTCGCTGGCACTCTGTACTGTACGGAATACAATAGATGCGGCAACAACAATGACTGCAGCGGCCGCATCAAAATGGGCATAGTTGCATACACACAGTACAGCGACAAACTGAACTAAGTTAAGGAAATATGGCCAGAGTATGTGTGCCGGGTGGGCCCATGTTAAACAGAACAGCAGGACTCGTCGGCTGCTATTCACGAATGGGTGCCGACCAAGCTAGCCGCGGAGGACGAGGTAACCGCATGCCACTTAGGCTAAGTGATCGATGTCGAGTCTACTGTCTCACTCTCGATGTGCCGCTACGTTGCGCTTTCTCCTACGTGGACGTTCCACTCGTAGATGTCACACGGACTTGCTGGGAACTCTGTTCGCTGGTCCCAATAAAGCTAGACTCATTAATGGGTCTATAATTCAAATCGATATCAGACGACTCGCTTCATTCAAGACTTGGGCCGTGCCCAAGCACGAGCTGGTCGGTTCATGTTGACTAGGTCTGAATTGGTAACAACAAAAGGCTAAAATATTACTAGCATATTTGTCGACGTTGCCGCGGCAAGTCAGTTAGCTGGGCAACCAGCTCCTACGAACTCATAAACTCACCGTGACGTGGTGGAACGCGTGTGTCACATATACATCTTTACTTGGCTTACACCGACACAGAGATATAGAAGAAGAAAGACAGAAAAGAGAACAGAGGAGTATTAAGATCGCTATCGGCGGTGTATGCTTACCCATTGCGGACGCTGCGATCCAGTCTTCCTATTATAAGTAAACACATATATATGTATAGTAGACGGAGTAGAGTGACTTTAGATGATGACGGATAGACACTGACCGACTAACGAAGTAATAAGAGAGTAAGTAGTATTAGTGCAATACATATTGCGGACTGCATACGTAGCTTGAGAGAACGGCAGTATCGCTAAACGTACTCGTTGATAAGTGCGCACGCTAGATGAACAGCGATACACACGGACTAATTGTGCGAGATAAAGCAGCGGGACTCAATTAGAAATTCTACTATTTACTCAAGAGTATAGTCGCTACCGTGAGCCGTTCAAGACGGAGGCTGCTCTGTATACTGTAGAACGTTGCCGTGCGTTGTTCACTGAACAGGGGGCCTCTTGAACAACGGGAAACTGAGCAGTGGAGAGCTTCCATTGAGGACCAAGGTTGTAGGCTTGTCTGCCTGTTTGTTTGTGTGCATGTGTATGTGATCATGTCCGTATTTCGATGTGTTTGTGTGAGTTCAAAATCGGACAGATTCACTTGCTCTAAAAGTGTAGTACTATTCGAGAATAGCGCTACTTTTGTTACTACTGCTTTCGCTGCTATCTAAATTAGTGTGGCGTTAGGCGCTCCACTGAGCAACGCGAGTAGCATTGGTCGAAGAAGGAAGGGGAAATGCCCCCTTGGGTGCCGGGGAAGGTGACCGGTTTAACTGGAGGAACGAGGTTCTAGAGTCTACGGCTACTCCTACTACATCGAATACTCCTATTCGTGCCATGGAGATACAGGCGAAGGTTGCTGCCCAATGGTCAGGAGCAAGGCGACTTGAGCAAGCCAGTCAAGTCTTTGCTTGAACTCCTTCTTCCTGTCGGTTATCCTTTGTACTCAGCTAATGGTGCGACACTTTACGCGGATTTAACTCGACCATAGCTGGCCGCTACTCTTGGTACTGTTCGTCCATGGCGAACGCCGCGTCCGCTTCTGGCCCTATCCTAGCGGCGTGGGCCGGCGGCTCCGTTACGCAGCGGTCCACCACTGCTAGGCAGCTGACTGAGACACCAAATCGACTGGGCAGTCGGTCCAACGGTTCATTCGGACATACCGGACCTCCTTTGTTGAACCTGCTTTTCTCATCTCGGCGTGCATCCGAAGGGTGCAAGACAGCGGCGGCCACAGAACCTCTGTACGTTTTGGGTTCGTTCGGCCCCTTGCACTTCGTTCTGCTCGGCCGGACACGACCGATGACGCTACGGCGTGCGTCCCTCTGTCCGTGCCTGCTGCGTACACTCCTGTGCCCGCAGCGGCGGCGGTGGTCGCAGCCGCTGCTGTATGAAGGTGCAAAAGTTGCGAGGCTTATGAGTCGCTGCTACTACATGAAGCTACCCTCTAGCCTCAAGTAGCCTAGCTAGCCATTCTACCACCACTACTAGCAGTACTCGTTTGAAGAGCAAAACCGTTTCGAAGTCCGGCTCTGGGCGAAGTCAGGCACGAGATAGGATCGGTTGCGTTGGTCTGAGACCGATCGCCTGCTTGCTTTCTTAGCTCCCTGGTGACTGGCAGCAGCGAAACAAAACAGCCACCATCGATGCTTGGCAAGTCTGCAGGCCACCATTGGTAGCAAGCAAACCGAGCCAACAAGAAACCTGCTAAAAGACGGCTTGGTCTGTAAAAATGCTTTTCTGCACAGATCCGTTGTTTGGCAGCGGCTAGCTCCGCAGGCTACTGGAGCACAGCCTCCTGCTAAATCTTTTCTAAGGAAACGTTGCAATGGTAACACAAGCGACGACGGCGGCGGCGGCGGCGGCTGCAGCAGCCTCTATATGATATACATACATATATTTTAGAGGCAAAACACTCTCGTTGCCGGTCGGCTACCGGCCCCCAGACCTCGGATACAAAGCCGAAGCAAAGAGGGGACGGAAAAGAAAGGAAGGCTGGCTGGTTGGCTTTGTGGTGGCGGTACTGCTGCTAAGGATTCGGCAAAATAGGTAGACGGGAATCGATGGGATTGCTTCCCTTCCTAGCGTCCTCGGTACGATTCAGTTCGGCTTTGTGCCTATCGTCCTCCTACCTTCGTAGAGCTATGAGCGGTCGCTTGGTGGGTTTTCGGCCAACTTTAGCTTGTCTCCTCGATTTGGCTTGCCACCGTTTAGCTACGCAGTATGTACGCTACGCCAATATGATGTCGCTCTGCAACCAAAACCAATGCAGGCCAACAGCTAGCCTGGATCTGCCGGACAAAGAAGGAGCTCAGTATATAGAAAAACGTGCGTCAAGTGCTGTGTATCAGTTTTGTATGTCGGTTTGTATTGAGATTCGCGGAGATTAAGTGCGACAACAACGACAACAACTACCGCAGTACTTCATGTATTGACAAGCGAACAGCGCCATGTGGCAGGAAGCTTTACTACTGGGTATCTAAGTATATGCTGAATGTTTCTTCCGAAAAACACTTTTCTTATCTACTTGCTTGGCCAGAATCGTTTGCTGATTCATAAGGACGATATATATTTATTGTAATAGATACTCACAGCTAGACATGTTGTCGATTGTAAAGGTTCGTTTTGTCATTTTGCCGTCTAGCCGTCGTTTGTAAACAAGAATCACTCACTCATTCCGGTTGCATTCTGACCGAGACTTATCTGTTCACTATATTTGGTTTACCTGAAGCGGCCACGGCACGGTAGCAAGTAACCACTTAGTTATTCCCTGTTGCACCGTAGCGTTGGGGCGTGCTTGTGCTTCCACGCCACGTCATCTGCATACATTGGCCATTAACTAATTCGGAGATAGGAAGGGCCAGCGAACAGGTCTTGGACGCCGCTATGAATGAATAAGACTCGCTTTGCCCGTTGGTGTTTGGCAACCTTCTTCTATGGTTTGCGGGAGAAGTTAATATGGCCAGGCATTTCCTGGCTTCTCGTTTTTCTTTTATGCTCCTTGGCTCACTCGCTGGTTGGCCCGTTGCAGCCGCCACCGCCTTCGACATTTGCTAGTCCTCATGGGGATTTCCTTCAGGAGGTGCATCTGCGAGTCCGTGGCTAGCTAGCAAACTGTTAGCCAAACATGGAGGCGGGCGGTCCTGGCCTTGTGGCTAAACCAACTCTTTCCCACATACATAAGCAGGTTTCCGAAGCTTCTTCCACCGCTCTGATCAGGTTGTGGTAGTGATGTCAGTGGCGGCTTGTTGCTTTAGCCTCTGTTCCCATGTCTGCTCATCTTCATTGGATGAATGGAGATTATGGATGTTGTTATTAGGAGCCTGGCTGCCTGGCACGATGATGTCGATGAGGCAATTAGCTAGACACGCTAAGTACGGCTGCAGAAGCAATGGCATGGGGCGCTTGCCGTGTACTCGCTTCCCTGACGAGCAACCGATAGATGGATAGATAGACAGGTAAATAGAGGCAAAGTTGCGATACCATGATCGGAGTCTGTCTGTCTGTTGAGGCGACCTGTGAAAAAGCCTTAGCGAGAAAAACAGCTGATGGCAGAGGTGTGATACGGTTCCCATTCATCTATGGGCCTCGATATGGGGGGATCGGTCAAAAAGAACAATGTGAAATTGATGAAGATCACGCTGAGATCAAGTGCCACAAGGCTTTTGGACATGCATTTAAGGAGAAGGTAACGCAAGAAGGTAGAAAGTGAACGATACTTTTTCCCCGGGGCAAAAACGCTTCAATGAATCGACGCGACTCTGCTTAGGGCTGCGATGCCGATGCTCTCTACCGATGTCAAGCTTTCGATATGAGTGCTTTTCGAATCGCCTGAGTTCTCACCTGGCTCGTGCGTTCGTAGAGCTAGCGATTATCTATTTAAACAAGTAAATGAGATTCTGCCTGTAAGAGAAACGTTCTGAAATTGTGCATGCGTAAGGTATTCGAAGGTGTTTTCATTAGACGGTCAAGGCTATATTTGATGCACGCACAGCTGTCTTTACCGTCGTTGACGAGTCTTGTTGCTGGCTGATTTGCTGGCTCTCGGTATAACTTTACCTCGCAGCTCCTAGAGAATAGGAGTTTTAACTCTCTGCGATTGTGTAATGATCTCAGTGAGGCAGATACAGCGGTTTTTATAGCGCTGGAATTGACGGGAGCGAGGTCGTCCTTTGTGAGCAATGGGTGCACTCTCCGAGCAACTAATTGATGGCGCGGCATTCTATGGTGCTCTTGCTACGGTACTCACTCGCCAAGTCGCATACGAATGAACGCACGCAGACATGCCACAATCGAAACATATCTCTCCTCTCAGATTCACATATTTAGCCTCCATCCCATATCTCTCTATACTCATATATCGACCGACTAACTAGCGATCCAACACTGTCGCTAATTAATTTCAGATTAATCCTTTTTCGAGGGATTGTAGAGAGTTCGGCGTTTGTCAATCGCAAACCAGTTACCACACAGCCTTCCAGTCTCCGTTCGCATTCTTGCGTAGCGGATAGTCCCTTGCCCAACCGGCTGAATGCGCACAGCTCAGTACTTCTCTGCATAGGCCGCAACTACAATGACGCTGGTTTGCACTGAGGTGTACAGCATTCTCGTCGTCTGTGATGGCCGACAATTATCTGTCTCTCGCAAATCTCTCCTTCTACGGCCCACCCACGCTCGTCTATGTATGTCTTTTTTCATTCGAGTGTTCAGCCAGATTGCCAGCGGATTGTGTCGGAAACGGCGAACAGCAATGGGAGAAAAATGGGTAATGTGAAATGATTAATTCATAGGCGCCAGCCAGCGTGCGAGCTGACATAGGGAGAGATTTCGCAGTTGGGGGTGATAAGGGATGACAATAGGGGCACGAAGGTGGCGGATATCGTACAGAAGCCAGGTTGGAAGAGAAATGTCGCCCCCTCACTCTGACGCTGGTTCAGTGTTGCCGCTTGACTCGCGGTGCCGCCGCAGTGCGCGGTCGTTGCTCCTATCAGCGGATCTCCACCACCGCCACCGTCGTCGGCATCGGCGACCACGGCGCGCAAGTCGCTGATGCTGCTGCCGCTGCCGCTCGACTAGCAGAAGGCCAGTGGCAGTAGCAGCAGACTCAAAGCCGGTCGCTTCGAGACCAGCCCGTTTCCCCTGTCTCGGTCGCCTTGTGCGCCTTGATTTCGCCTTCATGCGCTTGTTCCCCATGCTACTTTCAGTTCGTTTCTTCTGCTTGGCCGGACATCTCTCTTTTCCTCGGGGATCTCTCAGCGTTCTCTGTCAGACTCGGTTCGGGCCGGTCGTCCGCACGCTAGCGCAACGTAGGGCTCGAGTTGAGCTCTGGAGGTTCTCTTTCTCTTCCCCGGTGGTCTCGCCGTGCGTCGGCCGAGCATCACGATCTGCGGTGGCCGAAGCAATGGCCGTCTCCACAGTGGTTACAAGCGAAAAGAAAGCTGGGCTCGGGCTAGGACGTAGACGTCGCTGTAGCTGCAAGAAGAGGCGGCAGCGACAGCAGCAGCAGCATCAGCAGCAGCCGCCAAAGTAATTTTGCGGAGAGTTCAGCCGAGCGTGGCGTATAATCGAGATCTGCCGCCGGACGGCCGCTACGAGGCCAACAGAGCTGCGGTGAGAGGAATCAGGACTGAGCGAACGAAGGAAAGCACGGGATATGGACCCCCGCTTGCCCTGCTGCTTACCCCTGAAGCGACTCCCCTTTCCATCTTATCCCACCCGAGCAAGCGACCACCCTGCCGCGCTTTATACTATGAGATGGAGAAGCGAACGAGCGCAAAGATAGGGGCCAGCCGAGCGAGAAATGTAATCCAACAGCCAAAGAAAAAGGAAGCGCCTGCCTCTGTCTTTGCCCGCACTGCTACTAGCTCGGATTCTGTTCACGCTGATGTTGGTGCAAACGGAGACGGAGGTCATAGTGGCCGATCGGACCAACTGGCTTCAGACTGACTGGTGGTTGTCCGGTGCTTGCTGGACTACCGCAGATCTCCAGACCACCAAGTGATAGTCTGTCTTCATTTTTCTGTGCGTGGTCAGTGCTGTGACTACCACGGCTGTCACTATGATGCGTCTTCGTCTACGGCTATTCTGCTCCTGAAAAGTATAATGGCTGCCTATTTGCTGCTCCTGCTATTGCATCTTCTACAGAAGCTAGAACTTTCCCTACAGGCGGGATCTATCAAAGTATGATGTTTAACCACATCAATCGGTAGTCATCGATGATGATCTCGAACACGTCACCACTGTGTCAGTAGCACAACATAGCAGCTGCGCATATCACTCGGTTGTAGTGTTCCACAACGGTAAACTCACGCTGGATGGCATTCAGCAAGAGCATGGTATTATTTCTATGACAGCGTGCGCACTGCCCGTAACTGTGTGCATCATCGATTTGGTTCTACAAGCGAGAAGAAACTGGCTAGGTAGATCCGAACTGTTGTTAAAGACACGTTGGCGCTAAGACGGGATCATCGGCATCGTATGAGAGCGTAATTTGCCCAGGCACGTGTGAATCTCAGTACGTGTTATCTGAGAGTGTGTGTGTGTGTGTGTGTGTTTAGCGCTATACTAGGACACAGTCTTAGCCTATTTGGCGTTGTCACGTATTGGCGCCCTTTGCTTACACCGTCGCCCCTTACGACTGCTACTGTGTGAGGTAATGGACAATAGCATAGATAGCAAGTCGCATCGTTGCAGCCCACGAAGTGTAGGCGTGGGAACCGTTATTTTAGACTGTCACTGCTGCTAAGAATAGGAGCAGTAGTAGCGGGTTACAAAGTTGTTTAAAAAAATCAACTAGTTGCCGCCACAGCCATTTGACTTTGGTCGTGGTTGTTGGAAGGCGTCAAGCAGCCGAGAACGAAAAAAACAAAGGCTTCGACTGTTAGCCTGAGGGAGTGCCGCTTCATGGCTGTTGTTCATGTTTGGTGGGCAAACAGGGACAGAATAAGGGAAGGGCAAAGCGTTGGGCGAACGATAATCGAGTTGAAATTGGCGCCGTTTCGACAAACTCGCCTCGGTTCGCTCTTGCTGGCTATGAACGGCGTTGAACGCGGGCGAACTACCCATGAACGCTACTGTCAGCTAGCGTATACGATAGCTCCGCTAGCAGGTTCGCTGACTGGCTAACTGGCTGACTCCCTGCCTCTCTCGGAAGTAAGTTGATTGTCGACTCGCTCCACTCGCTGGTTGAAGAACAACCCCAGACTCCTCGCGGTACCCTTTTCCGGACCCGCGACCCCCCGACCACGCTAGAATTGCCAACTGAAGGTAGTACTTATGTAGCCCAGTAAACGATCGACGATGCTTGTAGCCTTGTAAGCAGTTTAGAAAATGGGGTGTCGGCGCGAGGGGACTAAGGGGTTATTGAAACGGTGGGGGAGACTAACGGCTCCGAAGCGTCTAACAGCGTTAGGAAGCGGTACAAGAGGAGCTGAGAGAGAAAGTGAGCAACGGCGAAAACTTTTTGTACTTTTCGGCAGCAGTTGGTTGACTGGTTTGTGTAAGAAGCGAAGTGTTGGCATCGAGAATATCGTCCACCCTATAGTGCACAATCAGATGCTTCTAGACGTATGGAGAGCAGCAACAACAGCAGCAGGCGTTGCGGTATGTTGGAAAACTATCATACATAGCATTTCGTAGCTCTCTATCAAATAATTCCGTCCACTTTGTGACGGCGCTTGACTATTCTGGTTCTATTACCTGCAAAAATGTGTACATACATCGACATGAAATAGATGTAATAGACGTAGCTGGCCAAAAATCTTCAGCGTACGAAATGAGGATATAGTCGACGGAAATGAGTAGCACTCGATCGAGAGGGCTAGTGCCAACATAGCACTAAGCTTAGGGAAATTGTCCTTCTCTCGATTGAAGGACTGATGAGAACAGACGTCAAAATGGAAATTGTATCCAGCGGCCAACAATTAGCAGCTAGCCTCTTATTATGAGATCACCAATCAGCCCGTCGGCAACACTGACTTTGCCCGTTTCTCTCTGCAAGGTCTGCTTAATCTAGTCTTTTGAGTGGTGTTGCAGCCGTCGAAGGCGTCCTGGTGGAAAATCACCTCCTGCCAACGGTAGTGAACTGCTCAACTTTCATCTAACTGCCGTCTAACGACCAGACTATTGGTCGAATCAACAGACAGAAAGTTATTCCACGTAAGCTAGCGTAGCCCGAGTGCAAAATCAGGTGTCTAGGACCACGGTCCAGTGAAGTTTGGACGTAGTGATACGAACTTTTTGTTAAGTTATCAATGGGAAGAAGAAATGTGGCCTGTCCGCTCTCTACCACGCCTCAACGTATGCTAGCGGAGTAAGCCTAACAGATTCCCCTACTAGTAGGACTGAATGGACTCTTATTGGGAAACTTTTCATTTAAACATCAAATCTATAGTCGAATATAAGCCGTGCGCACAGAACGATTGTAGTGTAGTACAGATAAGCTTGTCGGGTGGATCGCAAAGCCCACGTGATTATCGTGATAGTTAAGTGAAGTGAGTTGGTGCGCGACGGCGAAGGGCAAGTTGAGCACATAATTAACAAATAGCGAGTTTTTAGATTAAAAACAACTACTAGACAGTAGAAACAGATCACTATAATACCTGTCTTCGTATAGCCAAGTAAAAATTACGTTACTATTATTCCAACGTTACTTGTGAATGTTTGTATGAGACGCTTGACTTTTACTAAGGCGGTCCTGAAATGATATTATGAAATGAACAAATGACAATGGATTTCACTTAATTCTTTTTAAGTATGCTGACAAGGTGTCTTCGAGAACGCAGCTAACAATATAAATCCTCATAGCATTGTATATAGAGGTACGTATCGATTATACTGAGCTTTAGCGTGTCCGACGAATGACGATTAGATAGTAGTGATTTGAGTGTGGCCAGGTCCGTCGTCCGATCCGAACATTACCTTCGAACTGAATGCTAGCTTTTGCCCAGCAGTCGAGCTCAATGGCTCCTTCATCGGTTTCTTACTTAACTCTGCTGCAGGTTCCGGTCTGTAGAAACTCAGGGCAACACAGCCATTGGCTATTGCCAAAGGGAGATAAAAAGATCTGGCATTTTGGGACCGGCCGGGTTAGCAGTGAAGACGCTGCTGCAAAGCTAAACCGGAGGTGGACTTGGGAGGGCACAGAGTACGGCGCACAGCCGGAAAGGCCGAAAAGGAAATCCCGCGCCATTTGATCCATCCGTTCAGCAAAGATTCCTTGCCCGCCGGCGGCTACTCGTTGTCCCTCACGCATCTCTGGGATCTCTCGCTGGGTGCTGGCTAGGTCGTTCGCTTGCTTGCTGGGAATGTCCGTCCATTCGTGTGTGTGCCGGTCGCTCTCATAGCGACGCGCGGGGGCGTCGCCGTTCAGCACCCTCTGCAGACTTAGCGGTCGCTCTGTGCAGTTGTATGTGTGTTATATAATGCGTCCATATGTGGCCGTTGCCTTGTCGCGGTGCGTGAATCAACAACGAAGCTGTGTAGATTGACCAATAACAGTACAGCATACCCGGCGACAGCAACAACGTATTTGTCAGAGCTAGCTTTAAAACGGCCAGCCAGCTTGTCTAACGGTTGGAATACTAGGTCCTAGCTTTGCGCCGCAAGATCTCCCCTCTCTACGTGGGGCCTTTTACTGCAGCTAACGACTTCCGCTTCGGACCGGAAACGATTTCCTTCCAAATAAACACGAGAAACAGCGAATTGAGAGATGCGCTTCGTCTAGTAATGAAGAAAGCACCACCCAGCATTTCTCGTAGCATGATTTACTGCTGACACTACTACAAGTCCACCGAGTAAGTTGGCTGCTGTACGTGTATGAGTGTACTCAGGACTTGAACGGATTGACCATTGCTGGCAACGAAAGTCTTTGTAACGTTTCGTCGTAACAACGACGACAACAACGAGCCAAAGAAGAAAGGGAGGCCAATGGAATCAGTAAAAGCATGGAGGGGGGATCTAACTGTAGCGACAGTAGCAATCGGAGGAAGTAGTCAAACGGAAAACGGACCAGCACGGCCAAATGGATAGATGTTACTGCTGCTGCCTCAGTTTGCTGATGATTTTGGCGCTCGACCAGCGTGAAGATAAGCGTAAACGTAACACGCGCATTGAAGCCACTATAAGCGACGACATATCTAGCCCTTGGTTCAGTAGCAGCAGCAGCAGCAGCCAGTCTTTGTCTGACCGGCCAACCGTCGACGAAGCAGAGTGCGTCGCCCGCCGGGTGAACGAAGCATTTGGCATTGTTTCTACGCCTTCGCTTTGCTTGATTCCAGTGCTATTGCTGCAGCATCGTTCCATCGTCGCTTAGATCGCTCATGACGAACGGTCGCCGGAAAGGATTCCGCAGCCGTAGGATTTTGTCCTCTCCTCTGCTATATTTGGTATTCTTCGTTCGAGGCTAAGCGGCTTATGAGGCAAGCCAGCAGCGAGCACGAGCTACGCGGGGCTTGGGGGCGGCAGGGCAGGAGCAGCAGCAGCAGCGATCTAGCTATTTCGCCAGGGCTATCCAGGCGACCGTAGGAGCCAGCGAGATCGAGATCTCGATTTCAGTGAAGCTTGCAAAGCTGGCGGCGTGTCTGGTGTCGTGGTCCGTAGGCCCTCGGTGTCGGCGGCCCCATCTCCATCCACCCCGTGCTCGCCTCCTGCGCTAACCCCAGGGCAAGGCAAGGCAAGGCAAGGCAACGCTCCCTCTGGCGTTTCCTCTTGCAGCCAGCAGGCCTCTGGCTTGCGGCAGCGGCAGCAGGGTGAGCTTGCGGCGATCGCTGGATGGCTGTTTGCCTTCTTCGCCCGCTATTGCTCCTGGCGTTAGTGGTGGGCAGCAGGCCGCTGGGTGACTGGCTGGCAGGCAGACTCGCTAATACTATTTGCGGGCGCGGCGGCTGGCGCTGCTATAACGTGCCGTCCGTAGTCTTATCACAGACTGGCGATCACAAGACGCCAAGGCAAGGCTGCACTACATAGGCCGGCCGCTAAGACGTACTCGTGTAATCGCCCGCTGGAGAGCAAAAAGTAAGAAAAAACAGCGACAACAACGTCGACGAAAAACGAGCTCGAAGATAGGGCTGTGATCTATGTGTACTGTGCCAGTGATGTGTACTCATCGGAGATGGGGGCCGGACTCAGTAAGCGCGGGGTAACGGTAGCCAATGCTGGGAGTAGGACTGACGATGAAGACTCGAAGAATGAGCGAGCCGCGAGACCAGTTGTATCCTAATGAGATTGTGGACCTCTCGAGGACGAAGGCGGAGGCGGCGCCGGTGGTGCTGGCCGGGGCTACTTTCTCATTTTGGGCTTTTCCTCGCCTCGACCATCGCCTTTTCTGTCTCGTCGTCCTATGCTGCTGTTCTTATAGTGTTGCGTGAAGGGGCACCATCACAGAGCCTTCTGAATTCCTACAGTTGTTTAGAAACCTAACAACTTGTACAGCGTAACACATTTAAGTCGCAATTCACATGCTAGCTTTAGCTAAAGGTGTCGTTTACAATCAGTACTGAGAATTCAGTCTATTACTGTGTGTTTTTGTGTTTATGCTAGTACCGCAACAAGCTGCATTGCGCTTCGCAGATGGTACGCCTACAACTGAATTAGGCTGACGTTCTTGGCTGGCGGTGCTCGGAGTATGGATTGGGTCTGTTGTCACCATTTCTTGCACCCGCCTCGTTGTTACCACGCTGCTTGTTGTACGCACTTAGCCAGATACGACTTGTAAGAGAAGGAGCAAATGGAGCTCTACAAAAAGCGCGGCGCACACGCCGCCGGGGGCGTCACCCCTGCTGGTTCCGTGTGTTCCTGGTTTGCGAATTTGTTATAGAAAGGCCTGGCGTACACGGCCTGCGAAGGACGTTGTCTGCTTCTAATGTCTAACGGACCACGTAAATAATTATCCGCACGTTCGAAGCACATTACAAGTGTGTGCTTTGAAAATTGATAATGCTATCTGTTAGCCATTAACGGTACACCTGTGCTGTGCGCTCAACTAAATGCAATGCGACTCTTCGAGACCTTTTTTTGATGAGACGTTTTTTAGTTTAACGCGTAGAAGTCCTTACCGTTTTCACTTTCGATACGGGCTTCGTCCAGTGCTATCTCTAACTGTCGAACAGGTGTGTAACGAAGAATGGCTTTATTTGCTCCGAACTTTGATGTATTAAATTTACCCTAAGCACACTTGGCCGCTGTTGTAGAGCTTGTTCGAACATTCGGACACAGAATACCTCTACAAAAATCGCGCTACGCAATACTATTACAGTATGACATCGGTTGACAACTCGTGTTCGATACCCATCTTGGCAGCAGCTACGTCTAGTAGACTGCATCACATTAAATAACGATGATCTGAAGATGCGGTATCTAATTCGAGAGTATCCCAGCCATCGGCCACGCAGATATGGCAGAACCGACACTGCTACTTCTGACGCTAGCTCACAACAATAGCAGCAGTAGCATACCATTTTCTGTTCTGTTCGCGCGTGACCGGACAGTGCCGTTATGGACCAGTGGACGTGTTTCTGCTGCCGCTGCTACTACTGGCGAAGAAGTGTGAGCCGTCTCCTAGATAATAAGTCTTGTAGATAACGAAAAGGAAGATGAAGACGATGACAACAACAAGCAAATGGTGTTGGCGGCAAGAAGCATTGTAGGTGCGTACGTAGACGGTGAATTCGGTGTACGCCCGTAACATCTCGTGTACGACGATTTGACCGTATCTGGTGCTCATGATGGTAGCTATTTTAGTGTTTGATGAGAGTACCCAGTAATAATGATGTATCTATGGTAATTTTTGTTCTCACAGCAACGAACAAAAGAAGGCAAATTTTAAGTTCGACTGGGAGCCGCACTGTAACTGCTTACGTAGCCATAGTAGTAGCAGCACTAACGTTAACACCGCCAGAAAAAAAAGGGGGGATGCCATACGGTCTGAGCGGCAACAGCTCTTTCGCCTCGGCTGCCACTTCGTCATAGGTTCGCCTGGCAAATCAATTAGTTTTAGCCTTTTAATTATCTTTGTTTAATGTATCCTATCAACCTGGTCGTCGTCTGATGCCATTTGCTGATACCGCCGTCGCCGTCATTAGCACGGTCAGCCGTCAGTCTCGGTATTCTTTTCTTAATGAACATACTACATCACCAAACTTAACGATTCGATCGCGTCGGTGGCTGCCGTTGACGCCGGTTCCGCTAATGTAATGCTTTTGGTTTGGTCGTCGTCGTCGTCGTCGTCGTCGTCGTCGTCGTCGCGGCCATGTTGATGCCGGAGTGGCTATTTGGTGCCCCAGCGGCAAGACATTTTTTTAGATGTATGCGTCGATTCATGCTGTTAACACACCGTTTCGAGTCCGCTACATATATCAACACAGAAATAATTACGTTTTCTCAGCTCTTATTGTTACGGCGCCCGTGTCCACGTAACGCAAACACAAAGAAGATGAAGATATCTCTTGTCTGTATTTTTTGTTAACTGATGAACGGTTGCAGCGTTCCTGTCAGATGCTTTGACTGCTACATGACCGACAACCTTAAATTCAACTATATGTACTTGCTATTTCGACTACGTTAGAAAAATAACCTTGTTCGAGTACGACGATCACTATACTATGCTAGCTATGTACATATATGTACAACTTAAATAAAGTAAATACACAAACTAAAAAAAAGCATTAAGATTCTTGGAGATAAAAAGACGAAGAATTTATGTTCTATTGTGGCAGCTTGGATAAACGATTGGTGTAATAATAGAAAAAATAATACAACGCAAATGCATATTTAACGTTTCCATTACGACCCTATTATCAATAGCGTAACTGACGCTTTAATACTGAGGGGATAGGGGAGAAACTGCCTCATTTGGGCGAATCATTGACTGCCGCCTGAGGTTAGCTGTGTGTTCGTAGCCGGCGAGTCGAGCGGGCTGAACGCCTCTATGACGGAAGCGACAACGGCCGTGGCAAGTTATGTGTAATGGCTAGTCTATGCCAGGGTCGGATTGCGGGATTGGTGGCAGGGAGATCGGGGTTGTCGTCATCTGTATGTGTGTGCGCATGTGTGTCGGTTTGGACTAGGGTAATAGGACGTTGCTATGTCGGTTCGGGTGTGTATCTGTTACGTGACTGGCGTGCTAATGGTGTGCCTTCGGTTGCCCCTTCGTTGCAGCCCGCTGCTTCCGCGGTGCGGAATGACCGACAATAGTACCGACAATGGTCGATTGGCAGCGCAGAGGCAAGCCGCCTCGCCCCTGTCAATGGCCACTTGCAGCTGGCATCGCACTCACGGGCTTGCCTTTTATGAGATGGCCATAGACCATCACTACTGCTATGACTACCGTTACCGCCTTGCTGCCATTTCCAGCCATCGGAGTTTATAGACCCCTGCAGACACCCCCTTCGTCATCACCCCCGCTACGCTGTTTCTACTATTCTACCGTGTACGGGGCTGTCTGTTTCACTTCCGCTGTTCGACTGGTTGAGTGGTTCCTGAGTCTCGTCTACCCGTCTGCCCCACAACCCCTGCGTGCTCGACTTGGCTGCTGCTGCTGCTGCTGCCGCTTCTGCAGCTGTAACGTCAAAGCCCGCCGGGCGCAACCCCTCTTTCCCCTTCGACTATGTAACATTGGGAGGACGTTGGTCGAGTGAGTGGCAAGGCGAAAATGATGCCCCGTTGCTCGTTCGTCCACCGACCAATGATGTCGGGACGGCTCTTTATGAGGTTAGCGGAGTGAACTACTGCCACCGGCGCATTCGCCAGGCCAGATAGACGAGCACGCTGTTAGCGTCATTAAGACAAACAGCAACGCTAAAGGATGTCGACTTAGCGCAGCATTTAGGACAACCATAGTTGCCTATAGTAGTTCGAGCAGTGCAAAACGACTGGAAGATGGCGAACATCCCATGAGGACGGTATCTACGCAAAGACAACGAAGTATTAAATATGGTCCTCTTTGTCTCTGTATATGTAGAACAAAATATAGGGAGAAGTGGTATAACTACACCTGAATCAACTGCTGGAACCGTAAGGCCGTGAAAGTTACGTGTGTACATGTCGTTATGCCTAGATATTATGTACGGAATTCTGATATCCATGAAAAGACGTCCACATGTAAAACACCATTATGGGGGAATACAGAGTCACTACGCCGGACGAGAGTTGATATGAAATCTTCCTGTTGTTGTCTCTGGTGCACTTTGTTGCGGGGGCATTCGATCGGTTAGGAGCACAGAATAATAGAACACAAACTGAATGAGATCTTTTCCATGAAAGTCTAATGAGAATGTCAACGTATTCTCCCTGAAAATCCGGTGTATCGGTGAGGACAGGAATCTGCAAGATTTGCCTCTACGAATAGAAACTTCCCCCATCCTGCAAGTGGAATTGCATATACAAGCAAAGACATAAGCGAAGTATACCTACAATTTCGGGGAAAACACGACGAGCATGTTTTAGCCCCCCCCCCCCCCTCTCTCTATCCTTATTCAATGTCCCCTTCCCGGACCTGCCGTCCAAGAGAATCCGAAATGCTTACAATGCTGTAGAGCTCTTCAGATATTGGTGTTCAGATGCCGGTGTCGTAAATGAACGGATGCTCTTTTGAGGAAGACATGCTTGTCGAATCGACACGGAACGCCTTCTCTTGTAGGTTGTAGAAGAAATCTGTCCTGCTATGTACAAGCATGCTGCTCTCAGCCTTAGAACCGTCGTATGTACGTACAATTCAGGTGGCGTCTTGGGAAAGCCCTGTGCAGTGTGTTGTCTGTCGTAAATCGTTCTTCATTTAGCCTACAGCTTTCCGTTTGTCCGCGTGTGTATATATGTAGGTGTCTGTGTGTATACGTCTGTATGTATCTGTGCAATAGTAGTGAAGTCAGATACGGCGGCGGCTGCGACAGAGTTAGCAATCACCAATTAGTTTCAGGCCTTTGAACAAACGTCTCATGAGCGCTCGTTCGTTCGTTGTAACCTGCGTTAGAGGAGATGAATCTAAGATGGTGAAACTCATCCCCGCAATCCAAGCACAGCGTGTGGCAAAGAGCATCGCGCACAGTAGGTCTCCCATTGGCTTCGTCGCTCAATTCCCCATGTGTGGCTAGATGCCTTCACCGCCTGCCTCAGGATGGCTGTGGTAGAGAAGTAGAGATGCAGCTCGCACAGCAGTGAAAAACAGACCGACAGACGCCGAAATGAAGGGAACTGTTTAAGGAGAGACTAAGAGAATTCTTTCAAATTCGGCCATTTCCAAGCTCCATTTGAAATTGGGAGGCAACCGTAACCCCAATGCGAGCCGCAATAACAGTCGCTATCTAGCTGACTTTTCAGCATTTCCGACTTCGGCCCTGGCTAAGGACCAGTATCTCGAATGGGTTGCGAGTGGCTGTCCGGTGGCTTCCTGGCCCGCTGGTCCTCCTTACGATATAGCTGAGACGTATATAGAGACAAAGTTTTTTTCGCCAGGAGGACAAAAGGTTCATCTTTCTCTAATCAAATTTATGACACAAACTTAGTTCCTAGGGAAAACCCGGGCAAGGAGGATTCAACGGCCTAAGGGTTGGTAACGAGTCATTAGCTAGCTACTGTCTCTGTCCTTTTTCTCGAGGACACACCAAAAAACGGGCCACGGAGTGGTGGTGGGATTTTATGTTGAAACTACAGATGAATACCGTGGCCGCCGCGAATAAGACAACGAAAAGCCGAACCGCCGGCGTACGGAGCGGCCGTCGCGGCTAGCTCATGCTCATCTTCTATGGGATTTAAGAGGGTGCGCTTGTGTGCAAAACGGACAAAGGGGTTTTTGGAAAGACTCGAAAAAAGCAAAAAGAAAAAGGCAAAGGAGAGCAATTAGTAGCGATTCAAAACCAAAAAAAAATAAGAAATCGCAAAGAGACTGTGTGTGTGTGCGTGTATAGAACGCTGATGTGGGAGGGAAAGGCAGTATGAAACAGAGAAATGAGATCAGATGAAGAGATGAAGCAAAATAGGGGGCGGAGGACACTACAATGGAAACATTCTCTAGGGGTGTATGGTCATTACGCACGGACGTGCAAAAGCGAACGTAGGACTTCTGGATGTACCCGTTTGTCTGCCAATTTTGTGGACTCGAGAGGCATATGGCTTATGATGGCGACTCGACTTGAAGCTTAATCACCATCATGTCAGTTCTTCCTTAGTAGTCTGCGCTATTCTTATCCATGTTGCCTCCTTAAATTCCGTTCGCTCTTTTAGTAGATCGCTCAGGAAAGTGTCAATATGGATAGCATCCTAACGCAAACGTACCGTGTGCGGTAATTGGTTATAACACACACCTTATGATGACATGAATAATTCGCAAGCGATTTTCAAAGTTGTGGTAGGTTCGAGATAGCAAGATATAGAGGGACTTTGTCTGCAGATGGACAATGGCTTGATTCGATAGCTACACTTTACCAGCCATCGAGTGATCTTCACTTGTGCCTCGAAGGGAGCCTGTGTAAATGAAAGTAACGACGAATGAGAGATAGCACGAGGCCGAAAAAAGAAATAGAGCGCTTACATAGCGCGGCGGGCTACGCAGTTTCAGTGGAACAACGACGGCTCTTTTCTGCGGATGCTGGCCCTAAATCAAATTGCCCACGGACCACGGAGGGGCCCCGCTGGCCCGGCAAAACGATCCGTGCTAAGGGACAATATGCTGCACCCTCGAACTACCACTTCGCTTCGTTCGAGTTATTAAGTAATGACTGACTGGGCTCCAGTGAAAAGGTGGGACGGGTTTGAGCGAGCCGACAAACAGCTAGCAGCTAGCCGTTCAAGTCTGCAGGCGGTGCTTAGCTGCCGGGAACACTGGACCCTACCGAGCGAACGACGGGCCATCTAGTGAGGTCTCATCTGACAATGTTTGTACTTCGTTCGAGAGACATGACTTGAGTAGCGAGCCAGGTAAAGGAGTTTGAGCTAGATACTGACTAACTGGATGAGCGGCTTCCTTCGCTTGCCAGAGTCTGCCTGCGCTCACTAACGCCAATGACTCTTGCTTGGGGGCCAACGATAATTCCCTATTCGCAGCGGCGAGGGGTTAGGGACAGGTGGGATGGCAGGAGGCCAGCACGGCGTGTACCGCCGCGTTACTTTCCCTGCTGCCCACCAGCACCATAGGCTACCGACACCTTTCGAGTCCGTGAGTGGGCATAAGATGAGAAAGGAACCTTTCAGATAGTTACATGCACTACACTGGCCATAACCCTAACTTATGTCTCATCGGACTGTGCCGGCTGCGCCCTGCGTCAGTCGGGACCGAGGAGTACTTGGGTACACATTGCGAAAATTGGCGCTATTGCTCCCTTTCACTCTACGCTCCCATCCACATGCCGCTAGCGCTAATGGCACCCCTATTCGTGCTGCTACCAGGAGTACTTCACGCTTCGGGTCAGCCATGCCGTCATAGCTAGCGCAATGACGCTGGCGCTACTACTGGTTGTAGTGAAGCGTCGACAGCGGCAAATCGCGACGAATTGCCCGCACGAACGGCAGCAAATCGAGAACCACGGAATAGCAGCAGCGGCAGCGAACATTTCCACGATCGTAGTACGTTTGCTACCATAGTCGCGTTGGGCTGAGCCAAAAGAAGCAGCCAGCAAGAACACACATGGTCGTCTATTGTTTGTTCGAATGAAGGCTGGCTGCTTGTGTTATGCGAACTGTTGAACAGACCCTGCTACCGCGGGGGCGGCGGCGATCCATTCCTACGGCTCAGTCGGGGGAAGGTAGTCCCAGGCCAGGTTGCCAAACAACACAAGCAACGAGTGAACCGAACGCTGGTGACATTGTCACGGCTGTATAGCAGCAGGCGCATATCAGAAAAGCAGCGATAACGTGACTCTTAATAATGTCAAACGCTATAGCCGGTTGGGGCCGGTTGGTGCAGAGCTGCCGCCGCCAGCGTCGGCAACCGAGCAACGCTAGTAACAGCAGTTGATTAGCACATCTAATTTCATAATCATCATCGTAAGCATCGCCGTTATTGAATGGTATCATCGAGGCCATCACCGCGGTGGCGATGCTGTAGTGACACCCATCGGTGATTCGGGGACGCGAAACTTGTTGACGGGCACGCACGAAAAAGTGTAATAGTAAACTCAATGTAACGCGTTCAATGAGTCGATGCTGGTAGCCCGCCCTGTCACGCCTCATCTGTAACGAAATTATCAGGATCAAAAAGGCTAAACTACACAAGGACCAGCTTTCTTCTTAACACTTGTACGCATACCTTAGCGAACTATAGCATTCTCCAGAGAGATTCACTAAACGACTCTAATTTTATGACCATTATCTACTGAATACATACCTTATAACTGTTTAGCTTCGCTGCTTTCAACGGCTTTTCATGCAAGAAGACACTGCAACATTTCGGCGGCAGAATAGGAGGAAATACTAAATTTCGGTGGCAAGTAGAAGTTTAGTACAGCTAGTACGAAAAAATCGGCTGGGACCGACGAAGAAATGAGAAGTCGATCTCTCATCTTTTCGCATTGTGGAAACGCATGAAGCAGGCGAACATGTCGAGCTCGCGGACGCTGATTGCAAAAAATATCGACAATCGATCGAAAAGGCAGTTAGTAAACCAGCCAACATACTCACCCCATATCGGGAGGGTAAAAAGGGGGGGGATCCTGCCTGGCTCGCGGTCGCACCGGTTAGAGCGGCAAGCATACGTCACTAGGAGACAGGCAACTATAATCAGAATATTCACATTGGGCGACGACGACGACCCGATGAGCTGATGTTTGGGCCCTGTATCCTGCTAAACTTTGATGCTGCCCGCAGCCTGCGCAGCGGCAGCGCTTAATGTGGTCACTATGCAAAACCGCCTTTAATCGATTCTGCCTATGAAATGAAGTCCACCACTCAGTCGGTGGTTCCATTCACGCACACGCACACATTCATATATATATATATATATGGATGTGTAGGGCGTGGGGATAGAGAACTGGTGGTCCAAATGTGTGCTTGTGTCAATACAGATCCAGCGTAGTCATCAAGTCAAGCTCTATATGCCCCATCGATATCGTTCGGTCATTACTATGCCGAGAATAGTCATCAGCTGTGTTGAAGATGGTGGTCGACGTTGCTACTGCGTTGCGTACACACCATGATTTATATACCTAAGCATGCGAATTCGCTCTGTCTCGAACCGCGCGACTGCTTGCCTCCACCGGGATGGATGGATGAGCGGCTTTGCCTACCGGCATCTCAACTTGGGAGTGAGATTGAGGCTGAGAGAGAAATCGAGAAAAGAAACTAGTGGATCAATATAAATCATCGGTTTCAAAATAGCGAACACGTGGGGTTGTTTTCGTAGTAGCAGCAGCAGCAGCAGTAGTAGTTAGGAAAATGAATAATCTTACCAATATAAAAGCTGCTACAACTTTAACGATAATCTTCATTTATTTAATCAATGCATACATAGATTTAAATTTTCGAATGTCACATGAACAAGTAGAATCGCGACCTGCTCGGTCTCTGAGCTTCATATCACAGTCAATTGGTTTAAACCTCCCCGAAATGTCATCTCTTTATCCAAGTATTACTTTCGCCTATAGCAGTTACCTATTATTACCCGTTAGGCTGTAATTCCCTGTTGGCAGACTAAGCTACCAACAACCGTGTCGATTTTGTTGTCCTTTTGCCCTCATTGACGGCGACACACGATAAAGTCCCGAGTAAGCTACTGTGTCTCAATGGAAACGTTCATCTTGTGCCCCACTGTAGAACGGGTAGTAACAACAACGATGTTGTCTGCTGCGTCCTGTTTTGTTGCCTAGTGGCAACGATAATAACAGTGACGGCGGCACTTTTGCTGCAGCGACTCATAGCGTCGCGAGAAGCCACACACAGGAAAAACAAGAAGATGGAAGCAAGCATGGCAGCGAGG
Source organism: Varroa jacobsoni (assembly GCF_002532875.2). NCBI lineage: Eukaryota > Metazoa > Arthropoda > Arachnida > Mesostigmata > Varroidae > Varroa > Varroa jacobsoni. Next base: position 181,610 of record NW_019213025.1, on the reverse strand, counting down.
CAGAATCGACCAGCTCATAAGGAACCAATACGCCGCGAAGGCGAAAAAAGACAGCGCTGCAGAGAAGACATTGGAGACTGCTGCGCGACTGGTGCTGCAGCTTTTTGGCAACGAAAAGTAGCATCACTACTGTCCGCCGTTGGGGGCTTGTGGGGTTGAGGTGGTTCGCCCGTTCGCAGTCATATGGAAGCGGACGGTAAGCGACTCTCCCGCTGGGGTGGGGCCCGAGCTGACGAAAAAGCACATGCACTTCACTTTTCGTTTCTCTTAGAAAGAAACGGAGGGAGGCGAGTTGTCGCGTTTTCGTCCCCGTCACGACCGCCTTGTATTACTGAGCCGCGTGGGTGCTTGCTGCCTGCTGCACTCATATGGAAAATGCACTTTATGCATAATTTAAATGCCGCAGGCAAAACGATGATAAGCGGTGTCCTTTCAGCCTCTGCTGAGGCGACGACTACGAAGGGGTAAGGTGGCGGAAGCATGACTCTAGTATGTGGCGAAAATTTGTCTTTGGTTTTCGCTAGGTGAGAACTATTTTTCGATTTCTAGTCACAGAGAAAAGCTAAATACACAGATATACAGGATTTCACGCCCGCTATTAACAAGAAGAGAAAACCTTACCTGATGATACCTTCAAAACCGCTGACACTCATCATACGATTTGCAGTTCCATACGCATGATGATACTACACAAAAATAATAATAATAATAGCATTAGCTATGCGGTTGAAACCCAGTAAGATGTCAATGCGGCCGCTTTAGTTTTCTTGTTGTTTACAGTAAGCTAGGTTATACTGTTTCGAAGATGCTTCTCCTTGAATTGTCTTCTCTACTGCTGCGACTGCGACCGGCCAAGCGCCGGCCAACGGACAGATGAACCGATGGACGTAGGTCGAATAGGCAGCTGGCGGCAGGCTTTCCGCCGGTAGCGAAGTAGCGGGGAGGAGCGACCAGGCCGCCAAGTAACCTAATCCTTGAGTAATGAACGTGTCTTAACTGGCCTGCTGCTAGCTCTACTTACATGTAAACGTGCACAGAGCCACGCTTCTGTTGGTCCGACCGACGGCAACGTTCGACGGCCATACGATCAGCTATTGCAATCGAAGCGACAGCCGCCGCAGCTGCAGCACCAGCAAGAGTACTAGTTATAGTAGTCGTAGCAGTTGTCGTAGACGGAGGAGCGGCCTAGCTGGCTTCTGCCTGGATACTACAGCCCAATTCCTTATGGCCCCAGCCAGCCATGGCTGCTGGGCTCCTTAGGCAGTGACAGCGCGGGTACGGCTCGCAGTACTGGCAGGTTTCGTCTAGATGAAACATTATACAGTACACTTGCATTGTGCTGCTGCTGCTGCTACCTTACCGTAGCACGTTGCTGATAACGCCGTAATGATCCATTCGAGAAGGGAACGTCGTAGGAAGGTGGACGCAGAAGGAAGTAACAGGGAAAAAAACATGGGAAGGTTTCGGGTGAATGCGTTAGGACGAGATGCGGTTGTTCCCGTCGTTCATGTGGTCGTCCAACCCGCGACTCGTCCGCTTGGGGTACTCAGCCGCTCAGCCAAGGCGACTGCCGTTGAGCCGAGCGCAAAGTGCCGCCAGCTACTGCGTTGGAGTGCATAGGTACAATAATGTACCACCAGCAGTAGTCGGACAGCGACTAAACAAGCAAGTTGTTGAGAGGAACTCGCAGACGCTGATTAGATAGGACGAGTCGTAGGCAGGATGATTGTAGGTGTTATAGTTCAGTCAAGAAACAAACGGCGAAGAAGGCGGACAAGCAGTTGACGAGGTGGACATGAGGTAGATTAATGACCCGTTCGTAAGTTTTCTGTGTGCAGCAATCGACAGTCGCCTACAGTCCTAGCTAAGTGCGGGTTAGTTCGTCCAGTCGGGCTACTGACAGCACAGACCTCATTGATGTTGTTACACTTTACTTAACAAGCTGGTTAGACATGCCGACTTGTCACATCCGTCGAGGACGAGACTGCCTGTTTCCTGACAGCTGCGTCTTACTAGCTCACCTTGTAGAGAATACTTCTTTTGCTTCTTGGGTTTCCCTGTAGCTGGATTACTTTAACTGCTTAGTGCGCTGTGATATACTCTGATGCAGCTGATTTTCGCCTCAACTATCTCCTCCTCCTATATCATCTAAAGTCCCGCTGCTGCTTATCTCTTTGCTAATTACCACTATCTTGAGGATGTGGTACACCTCGCCAAGTTGTATGGCCTTCGCATATGATACGACACTGCATCAATGCCTGCCTTCCGTTTTCCTCTTCGCTTTATATCAAAGAAAGAATCAAATGCCTTCAACTCCGGATGTTTAATTTCCTTATCCATTGCCACTGATACATCGCCTTTGTAAGTGTCAACATTACAACGGTTGGCTTGCAAGTTGATAGTCTCACAACCCATATAATGATCATTATAGGCCCTATTTTCCATATTCTAACATCTACTTTATTTTTTTTTTCTTTCAGGTATGTCATTTACGCAATATGCAACAATAGTACGCAGTTTGCCACAGAGTACATCAAAGCCTTCAGGTTCGAGGTTTCGTAGGCTATTATTGTGTCTAGTAGATGATACTACAACAGTTGCGTGATTTGGACATTATCACGCTGTCACTCTGTATCTGTGTGTCCGGGTGTGAACGTTCGTTTACCAGCAGCACGCCGAGTTTGGTGTCAAAGCTCTGTGCTAACGGTGCATTTTGCACTTGCAAAGCGCAACGCGAAACAGCGCAAGTGAGACAAATTATGTTAACAAACTTTTAATGCCACACGAGGTTCTCTGGCGCCTCAGTCATAAGGTAACCGAACGACTCCTGTTACCCCGTCGTCATGATCAGCAGCACCGCTTCGACTTCAAGTTCGTAACGGCGACCACTATAGTAACCCCTGCTACCGTTGCCCCTACTGGTGTTACTGTGATCCCGTGGTGATGTGCCTGTGAATGTTAGGCCTAAGGCTTGTGGTTCAGGGGAAGGGGGTTGACAACGAAAGGGGACCAAAGAAGCCAAGTGAGAAAGTAAAGAAGAAAGGTACCCCTTGGAGACTTAATGTTCTGCTTCTACGGGAATTCGGGGTACAGCAGTTAAGAGCCTTGCTTGCGGAGCGGCCCGCCCCCGCTAGCCACTCCGCCAGCCTGATTCGTAATTGCTAATTATAATAGAAAGAGTTAGAGTTGGAAAAGAGGAAGAAAAGAAACTCATTAAGATGAGGCCATTCAACTCCCACTAGGCTGATGCTGTCACATTGCGGACCGCAATGCAATGAGAGTTTGAGTTGAAACTACTAACGTTGCTGTGGCAAAGCCGGTGGTGAACCAGGCAACGACTGTACCCGTAACGGCGTGCCAGAACTACTGCAGCTTTTCATAGCTGGCGTTGCTGCCCAGTGCAATAGGTTAGGCAGTGCAGCGTATAAGGGCGTGCATAGCCGAGCTAGTAGATGGGAGATCAGAAGACGAGAAGGTGTAAATCTCTGTTGGCTTAAAGTCGACCTTTATTGGATAATCGGAGATTGTCGAATAATCCTGACCTGCCAAATGAGGAGTAAGCAGAAGCTAGACAACATGGCACGAGATCGCCCTGCCTCTCTTAACCAATTTTCCTCGCAGCGAACCTAACCGTTCGTCCGCCTGCCGCGACTCACCTCGTTTCCAGCCGGATACTGTTTACTCAACGGATGATCCTCAGCGGCTATCTACAGTGGAGAGTGGGGAAAAGCAGTTTATACTGACCCTTCCCGCGTTACCCTTCTCGTTCTGCTTTTCATTGGGTTGCGCGATTCACACCAGCAGCCGGAGATGCTGCAGAGTCGCTTAGTCTTTCTCACACCTTCAACAATGGCTGCGCCACACTTTCTGCGTTTGGGCTGTTGTCGTCGACCTCCATCGTTCCCTAGCTCTCCCGCCAAATCCCGGATTCTTCTTTACGGAAGCAAAACCGTGCTTGAATGTCTGTTTCACTGTATTGGGCAGCTTTGTGTAAATGTCGGGTGGGATCTGTGTCTTTGTGTACCATGTATTTGTGAGTATGTCTGAACAGAAGAGAGAAAAACGATGAGAGAAGACACGAAGAGCTTCAGTGTATTGCTCTTGTGCAGTCTGTCTATAGTAGTTTCGATGTTCCCTTTTCGTTGTGTATCACTTGGTATGAGGGCGGTGGCAGTGACGGTGCAAGCAGTAGCCCCCGTACTGATGGTGGGGCGTGTATTGGCTTGCTGCCCTTGGGATGTGCTACGCTGCCATGATGTCTCTTATCGCCCAAAAACACCATCGACCCTACTGCTGCTGCTGCTGCACCCTGCTCCACCAGCTCCAGCTGCCCCTGGGTCTCCGGTCAAGCGACTGGCCACCCGGGCAACCGGCCGACCCCAACCAAACGAGCGGCAGTGAAGAGGCAACATCAATGTGCAACTGTGTGGCCAACCAGATCTACTACATTTCGTGTTTGTACGCCTCTCTGCCTATCTGTTTGTCTGCCTGCCTGTCTGCCATCCCATCTATATATGTATGTCTATCTGTCGGTGTGCATGTATGTGCCTGGATCTGCCTTGCGCGCCCACCCGTGTATCTCTGTCTTTGCTGCTTGCTGCTGCCAGAGTAGTCCGCTAGTCCGCTAGTGTGTGCACGCGTGGGGTGTGTCATGTTCACGCTGTGCGGCAGCAGAAGCAGCAGCCGAATTGCATCGTATTATTTGGCCATCTGTTTGCAGATGAAACAGCGGAAGCTGCTGTTGCCGCTCCTGTCGGTGCTGCTATAGGAGAAGCAGCAGCAGCAGTAGCAGCAACCGTAGCAGATGTATCGTTACAATTGCAAGTGGTCTCCTGGGCTGGGCCGCGTTGGTCCAGGCTGGGGGACGGATTGGCCAGCAGTTGGCCATCATCTGAAGGTTGTGTCCCGTCCCACCGTTTCGTTGGCCCTTTCTGCCGTGCTGCCCCTGGCCTGCCTATATCTCAACGGCAGGCACACATACGCCAACCGCCTCTAACCGAATCCTTGGAACGTTTTTCCCCTTTTGCCACTGCTACGGCTGCCGCTGCTGCTGCAAGTGCGTTTAAGCGTGGAAATACACTTGCTACTGTCTGTAGCGTGGCAGCACGTATAGCAACCACACGATGCTTCCACAAGCGCTACGACGTTTGTAGTGGTTGACTGATGCAAAAGCTTTCAATAGTCAACACAGTGTGCTATCTGGCTGGTTTCCCTGAACGTTGGCTAAAACAACGGGGACGCAAAGCGTGGGGTGTTAGACTGGGGTGCACGGAAGTGACGAGGGGGGAGCGCCTTGCGGCAGCCTAGCGGAGGAAACAAAGGAAGACACCGCCTCAAGTCGAATCACCGCCACCAATGTTTCTGCTTTTGCGTTAGCTCTTAGCCCTGCGCTCGCAAAATCTCTAGTAGAAGAGTTCGTTCTTTGTAGCAGCCGTCCTCTACTGCTAGAAGTGAATCAGGAAAGAAGGTAACCGGAGCGTAGAAGACGACGAAGCGAGCGGAGAAGAAGAGGTTTTGGGTTCGGACGGACGGACGGGACGGGACGGTCGGGCGTAGCAACACCGTACAGAGCGCAGTAGCGGCATGTTTTTTTAATACAATGCGCACTGAATAAGACTCACCAGCTAGCTGTTGATGCTCGTGGTGTTACTACCACTGCTAGTAGTAGCACTAGTGTTACTGTTGGCTGCCTGGCTGATTCTTTGATATACATATTTCAATATCCGTCCACACTAATGCAGCTCCTAGAAGGATAAGGCCAGCAGCGCCTATTTTGTGCAGGTTTTTTCGTACGCAGCCACACCAACAACCGCCGCCATTGTCTGTATATGGCCAATATACGCTGCAAGCAATAGTCACAAGGGACCTTTGAGCCCTTTTTGCAGCTGGTTGCTGCCCGCCTTCAGTTCTCCTGCAACTAACCCAAGTCGCTATGCGGTGATACGCGCTGTCGTTGTGAGGTTCGGGTGAGGCGAACGAACACTGAGACAAAAAAGGATAGTAACACACAAATAACCGGGCGACAACCAACTAATCTGATTGTTCTCTGTGTTTAGTAAACACTGATCGGAAAAAAGGGATAGGAGAAGAATTATCTTTAAACAATGAACTCCGAATGAAAGCGACAATTGGCTTGCAGTTTTTGGGTTCGCTAATACAACAAGCTGGGTTACTCGATGGTTGGGTTTGTTAAGTCATATTCGCTTCAAACCAAAAAGAGAAACCAACAGAGCGTTGGTGGCGACATTTGCTCACATCGACTAACCACCGCTAATAGCCCAACTAAAACCTGTCGCACTGTTCCAACGTCGTAGCTTTTTCCTTGCGAAGATCACACCAGCGATCCCTATGCGTCATTTTAAAGTTAGAAATATCATTAAAGACATCCAAGCAGCTAGACATTAGCAACGGATGAACTCAGTGGCTTCTAGCAGGTTTGACAGGTTACAGTGAATAGAAGTTAAATTTTGCCAACTTAAATACACCTCAATAGTAAAAGGAGACTTTAAAGTTTCTTGATAGTTTAAAAATTCAGTTATATTGGGCTGGTCGTTGCACCGTCTCCGAATTCTTCGAATATATCCTGCCAATGAAACCGGCTTCGTAAAAAAAGTTTCAAGCTTTTTCGATGCGAAAAACAAAGCCGCTGCGCCTCCGTCTGGGCCTAGACTCCGACTTGTTGGCCTGCTCAAAGCTTGCGGTCCATGGTCAGCTTTGTGCCCACACTACGCATACTGGGTTGCTATTGTCATAATATGGCGTGTATATGTGTAAGGCTGGCGGCTGCTATGTCCGTGGCTCGTTGGCTTGTGATAGGCCTCTCCTGCGTGGTAAGATGTGCTTGGCCACAAGGCAGGCTGTATGCAAAGTTGGCTTGTCTTGACTAGATTTTGCCTGAACTGTTTCGCCGAGCGACAGGAGGCCGGCCGAAGCCCATATAAGCCACCGGTTTGTTGATGATGATCGCCACCGCTTCAGCGAGCCAACAAAGTCCACAACAGAAATGGTGGAGTCCAAGGCGGCTGTGTTAGCGGTTTCGCTGGTGCCGTTGCTGGTGACGGTGATGGCGTTCGAGGTTGTGCTGTGTATGCTGGCGCTGAAATTGCGTCGCCCCCACTCTGGTTCCCTATTCTCTACCCCTCCGGCCCCGTAGAATATATTTTGTCTGTCGCGGCATAGGCGAGCGTTGCTATTTTGGCAGGCACGCTCGCGAGCAGGGGAGAAGTGGCAGTTCTGGGTGTGTGTGTGTATGCGTGAACTGGCTTATCAAACGAGAAGAAACCCAGCCAGCCAGCTAGTCAGCCGATCAGATGTGCATTCAGATTTCTGTCCGTCATATGTGCGCGCTTAGCAATGTCTCATAGACGGATCAGTCTTGCGCACGCGTGGCGCGAACGGGAATGTTTGTCTTTAAGTGAGTTTTTTGTTTTTTGGTGAGAAAAATGGTTCAGAAATAAGACAGAAGCGCTTGATTTTGTTAGGAATTTTGAATCGCTGTGTCTTTCATGGATAGCGAAATCACCGAAAAATGTCAGCCAAAAAAAATGATAGATTCTAAAAACTGCGGTTAAATAGATGCTTAAGTTTAATAATTTTAGTAGGTAACAATAAATAATAATCTAATAAATTTAGTAGGTAATTATAGAATCATCACCATTTATTATCACACCAGTTGTACCGGCAGTTGAATAAATTGACGTTACACTTTCCATCGTGATCCACACATTAAGACACAGCATCATCGAGCCCTTGAAGTATGTTCTTCTGTGAACGCTTTTGAGGAACGGTAACGGCAAGCACCCTCTTCGAAATCCTGACTATGCGATACGATGACGGTGGTAGATGCGCTGTTGTTATTGACGCCGGTTGGTTAATGTTTGTTGAGGTGGATGCCGCTGGCTTTTGTGTTTGTGGGTGACTAGTGGGGACATCTTTGTTTAATTGCACATGAGTAGATCTGGGGCGGAGCTGGGCTGCCAGTCTGTGTTGTGCTGGTCAGAGCAAGAAAGACGGGGCGGGTAGGCAGGCGCCATTTGCCCCGTGACCGGGCGTCATCAGCGGCGACAGCAGCAACGGCAGTGTTGGTAGTAGGATTTTGGTAGATGCTACGGGACAGGGTATGCCGACGAGCGTCTAGAGTGGAGCAGCGGGGTGGGCGTCTTTTGCTTACGGAAGCATGAGAGGTTTCCCAACTGTGTCACAAGCAAGCACACAAACATGCTCGCTCGGTGCATTTCTATGCAAAAGACGCCAGTGGTGTGGTTACAGCAGCCGTCTCAGGCAGCGGCTGCTTCACTACTCAGTGGTACTCTCAATGTTATATGCTTGAGCCTGTGGCCTGCAACGAGCTTGCCGCTTCTGATGTTGCTGCCGCTACCGCTACCATAGCTGCTGTCGCTGCTCGCGGTGAGTGCATCACAGCGGAAGACAAGTAACAATCCGTTAAATGAAGCGCGTAGCATCGTAGCGCTAACATTGGCGCTATACTGAGCTTGGCTGGAACTGAGCCTTCCGCGTTCCTGCCTCAATGTGCTTGTGTTACTTGTAGCAGGGCAGCGGCAACTGTTCAGTAACTGGGGAAACACACGAAAAGGATCGTGAGAAGGAAGTATATCCAAGGCTAGCAGGAACAGCAGCGGCTTTAGTACCTTTGGGTGAGTCTAGCAAAAGCAGCAAGATCACCACCATCAAACGGGCAGATCCCATGAAAAAGGCGCAAACTGGCAGATCCCGCCGTGCATCAACGGTTGCATAGATTGTGTCGTTGTCTCGTGCGAGTGCATACGAGTGATTAGTGATGGAGAATGCGCAGTGAGCATCTGGGTAGATACTGAACCGTTGACAAAGCGCGAGGGGTCAGTGCAGCTTATGAAAAGCAACGAACTCAAGAACAGCGATAGGTAGGCATTGCAAAAATGATTACGATTTGATCTGTACTTGGCGGTGCACAGACACTTCTGTATAGCTACCACGAAGACCAACGACAAGACCTTGGCCATGGTGTAATTCACCTTTCGCCGAAGTGTCTCTAGTTGATAGAGTCTTCATGCGGTAACGCCTACCAGGAGCTGTCATTGCTTTCCTTAGCCGCTGGCCATTAACTAGGATCTTTTCGAGTCGGTCTTGAGGTGGAATGTCTCTCGCTTGGAGGAGTGCCATTTTCGGTGCATCAGTGTTTGTATCCTGCGAGGGCCAGCAGCTATTCCAGTTGCTGCTGCTATGCCGAGCGTCAAAACACCATTATCCGTGGGACCAGAATCGTACCGGTAGCATCGGGCAACATCAGCTGCTAATCCAGGAACAGGATATCCTTCGATTAAACCAGCAACTCCTTTCTATTACTATCCTATCACAACGAAGTAACTTTCGTGGGCTAAAAGCAGACGAGCCAGCTAGCTTGCCGCCAGGGTGCTGCTTCGTCAATGTCCACAACGACGAGGCCAAAGAGCGGGGAAGTTGCGTGGTCTTTGCTACGTCGGCGACCGGAGTATCGATTGAGGGTGATGACAAAAAGTTAATGAATGCGTGGCCATGTCGAGGTGGTGGCACTGCCGTTCGAAGCTGAGTCCGAGCCCTCCAGAACGCGGCCTCCAAGACTAGCGCGCCACTAGGCAGCCAGACACCGTCTCAATTCACCCTGGGGGCAGACAGACGGGGAAACCGAGGCGAATCCACTCGTGAGTCGCCACTCTATAGTCGCTTCTACTATAGCCTCTATCACCGCCGCTGTCGTCGTTGCTGGTGCCGTAGCCGCAGTCATGGAGGCTTTCCTGCTCGACTTTTTTCTTCTAATTACACGCCATAAATATTCAAAAGAGCATCGGAGGCTTTTGCCACCGTAACCGGGCTTAGTTGGTGGGACCTTCTCTGGTAGTTGGGCTAGTGGCCAGCACCCCAGGATGCGAGACGCCAGCCCTATCCTAGATTAGGGTGATGGGATCTTGTGGGATTCAACAGAAAAACACTCGACCAGAGAACTAAGACACTAAGGTATTGCCCCTTTTTTTTTACTGCTATACGTAAATGATAAATACACCGTTTGTTATCCATGATCTAATAGTGTTGCCATAGCAAAATGTCAGCAGAGTGTCAGAAAATGAATTCAATACAGCCAAGCAGTTCGCCTCTTTCACTATCAACAATGTAAAGAATATTGAATTTGAAGGAAGACACTTCGGAAGCCGAACTAGTGGGCCTCTTGGCTTCAATTCTGCTTCCGACCCAAAACTCTCAAACTGAAAGTAAACGTCACTTTGGAGTCGTATTTCGACTTCATTAACGTCTTGGGTTGCTGCTTACGGCTGCCTGAACTGTCTTTGTATATTAATATGGAAAATACTTGGCGCTGAATTAATTATTCGGGTCTCTTGCGGACGAACTGACTTCCGTCATACTACCGTTGCTGCCCAAGGTTGAAGGGATTCTTGCTGTGTGCACAGTACTTATTTTGCCCTGGTAGGCACTCAGGCAAAAATAACTTAGTTGCTTCTTCGTTATGGCAACCGCCGCATCACTAGATTGTTTCATAGTTCTTTATTTTCCAGCTTTCGCACAGGTGACTACATAATAATCCTCATATCCATAACAATCAATGGAAAGTTCTTCCAAAAAGAGGTCGAATCAGCCGAAAAGGAACCGCCATTATATGAGTTCTCTCGTCTTACAGTAAGAGTTTCAAGGTGACGGGTTTCCTTCACACGGCAAATATACCGCCTTTCCTATTTCTTAGTGCCTTTCAATCGTGTATTTTGCCGCCGCTGTCGATGTTAGCTGGAATGAGCAGAACATGCACGCTCAGGGAAACCAACTCGGCCTCCGGGGGGTTGCGGGGACTCTGCTAATGGTGTGCACGTATGTCTGATTGAGATACGACTCTAGAAAAACGAAGCACATACATCTCCTCTTTGCCTCCTGTTGGCTCCTTTTTATCGCAACGCAGGGCAGGCAGTGACCAGGCCGCGACCGATTGCGGCTTCTGCTGTTACCGTTGCGAAGCATCTGAGGGCGCCTGTTGAGGATGCGCAAGAGAGGAGGTCGCCCGAGAGCGAGCGCATATTGTCACAGATCAAAGATGCTATTCTTCTGTCACCCTAAACAGCCGACAATGCGTATTCAGGCAGTGAGAAGAAAAACGACAAAGGAGATGCTACCTTCACGAAACTCCACGGTTTCCACGGGCGCTGAAGAATTGTGAGAGTGTCAAGGATGTTCGCTTTCCTCCTCTGTTCTGCAGCGGCAGACAGAATCAAACGGAGAAAGCACGAAGCTAGGAACTGGGCACAGACGGACTCTTTTCCGGACGACTATTTCAGCAAGCGTTCTAAGGAAGACCTAGAAAACTAGACGCGTCTAAAAATCTGTCCGTATGAAAAGTTTTAGTCGACTGCTTCAAGCATCGTCGTCTCCTGCTAAACGTTGTCCTCTATTTCTGTTACTGTGAATGGAATCGTTGTTGGACACCCCGAGCTCTACCGAACCGGGTTGCTAGATCGGGGCAGGCAATGATGAGTATGTTAAAAGTCACTTTGCAGCTTTTTTCACCGCTTTCAAAAGCGAAACGTCGTCGCCGCTGCGGCCACTATCCACCATCGGTCGGTTGCATACCGAGTCGTCGGCAGATGACTCGACTCGTTGTTGTCATCGTCTGGAACCCATGTCTGAACGCTGAGAGGTCGGCGTGCAAATTTCCTCATTTTCGAACCTCTAGCTGCCTAGTTGAGTGGTTTGCAGCGTGGCCATGTTGCCGCCCGAGTTATTCTCGTTTGCTGCAGAAGCTACAGCGGCCACGGCTGCCAGCTTCTGTGGCTACGTTTCTGAAGGGTGGCTTGCTCTCGGTTGGCGGCTCTCAGTGATCCCAGTGATTTCTTCGCTCCTTTCCTTCGTTGCTGCTGCTGCTCCCGGCTCCTTAGCATAATCACTGTTAGGAAGGAGGCTGTGCTGCTTAGGCACGCTGCCATGCTCGCACGACGCACAGGCAAGCAAACAGGCTCATAGGGTCGATATTCTCCGCAGACGGGGCAACGTTTGGGGGCCATCGGAAGCGCATCGAGAAGCCATCGGGGCCACCCGATCTGCTTGGCCTCCCGCCGACTGATTTGATAATAGCGCCCAAGTCGAGTTTGCCGACTGCCCCTTTCCCCGTTTTCTATGTCTCCCCCTGCCAACGCACCCCCGCTACGACCCTACCACACAGTGAGAGTATGCGTTCTTTTTCACGACACACAGATAGACAGACCGGGTAGACTCCGGAATGGAGGAATCGAGGAATGGGGGTGTTTGAGGGAAGTAGACGCGCTAGAGATCCGTAGGCCCTTGGGAGCCGGCGGAAAAATAGATTATACGTATCACACTCACTTATTCTACCAGCAGTAGGCAGTGGAGTCTACCAGTGGCAGCCAGCCCTGCTAGCCTCCCCCTCCTCTGCACCCCAACATTGTAGACCCCTAAGCCCTCTCTTAGACTCTAGGACACCAGGGCGACTCCAGCACTGCTGCTGTGACTGCTGCTGTCCATGTTAGTGGTGCCGCCACCGCCCGAATTCGAGTCACTCGCCCAATTCAATTTAACACTGCACTGAATCTGCTAGCTGACTGAATTTTCACTTGCGTCGCCACTCGCCGGCAGATCGGCCAGCCAGCTAGCACCCCTATTTCTGAGGCAAGAGTGCTCTTGTTTTGCGATCGTTGCGATCTAGTTTTGCAGTCTTCTTCGTGGTCCTAGTAGTGATAGCGGTAGTAGTAGAAGAGGACGAAAATTCCTGTGCGCGGAAGTGTCATTGTTGCCATTGACTTTCTCCTTAGTGAAGAAGGAAAAAGACAGACCGCCGCTGAGAGCTGTGTCGCTGTGCCCCTTTCTTACCCCACCTCCTCCCAACCCATCGCTTCACCAACGTCGAATTGTACAAGGCACGCACGCCGAGGAGCATGGGGTAGCTTTGAACAGGGACGAGATGGCGTTACCGTATCAGGTAGATTTCCAGAGCCGGCAGAAGAGTTACAAGGCACTAACGTAGAGGGCAAGTCTGAGCAGGTCGAAAGCTCTTGACCGTAGCTCATGCGGGGCAAGTGCACCTGGTATTTTACCCGTATGAGGGCGCGGTACGGAACAGTAGGATGGTGCAAAGTGGCTCGGGGGCCACGACTGAATGAAGAAGGTATAAAGTCGTTTTATCTCCGACGGCAAGAAGCTTGCCGGATTGTGCGCTGCCGCTACCACTTCTTCGGTTCTTCCTTTGCAGCTGCTACTGCTGCCGTTTCTGCCTGCTATTAGCGGCTGTTCGTTCTTCCGGCCCTCCGACTTTCTCCGGGTTCCCTCTGTCTGCCCAGCTCAGGAGAGTCAGAAAAGATTTTGCTTTTTCGCTTTCTGCCCGTTTGCTGCTTCCATTTCTTACCTGCCGATATCGTACTCTTTGGCGCAAAATGCCGCTTCCGTCTGCTCCAACGGAGGAAGGAGAGGCTTCCACCACTGACGCTACTCACATCGTTACCTTCCGCGTCTATGAGTAGGTGGGCTTGACCGAAAGAGTAGGCAGGTTCTTTACAACTGAGCAAACCTGTCTGCTGTTACTTCGCCATAGATTATCTTACCTTGGCTTGATCAAATAGCTTTTTCAGGCGAGGCACAGCGAACAGGATGGAAGCTCACTACTACCAGTAGCAAGTGTTGCTCGCTTGTTGTTGTTTTTTTTCATTAACTAAGAATACGATTGAATTTCTAAACGACATCCGATTCTTGTCTGTAACCAATCGCTTCGTCGTATACATTTTTTGGCTAGTTTATGTAAATACGCACGTAAGATCGCTGCGAGTCCATAAGGCGACAACAGAGTTACATATCGGTATAGCGAGAACTGCGCCGTAACGCCCACTTCATTGTCTATATATGTGTCTGTATGTATGTGTGTGTAATGTATGTATGTGCGCGTGTGTAATTTGTGAAATTGCTTTCAAAGTATTTATTAATCGAGGCTCTTTCCCCCCGACGGAGGCTGTGGAGTCAACCTCGTCCGCCTACCCAGCACCCATGAGGGTGCTGGTATTTTGCACTTTTTTATGGCTTCCTAGAACGGGAGCACTTGTTGGGCTGGGCTGAGCTGAGTCAAACCGTCATAGGGCGCGCTACCTGTTTGCCGGTAACAGTGAGCTAAGCCAGGATGCTCTGATTCTGATTGGGTTGCTGCATGAACATACCAATGTACAGTAGTTAGATCAGTGAGTGTAAATTACTAAGAGGAGACACAGACAGACAAACATATGTCAGCAAACCTAAATTGACAGCGGGTCAGCAAGTTGACACTTCTCGATCACTTCCGGTGGCCTCAAAAGATGTGGGGGAAAGCGTGCATAGTAGAAAAGAGCAGTAACCTATACTACATGACTGCGACGTTACTTGAAGGGCTGCTAGTGGAGTTTGTTTGGGATTCGCTGTGGGCTTACTCTGTGGCTTCTGTATGGTGTGTATTAGTAACGAGACATGGTGGCACGATGTGCGCCAACAACGCAGGAATAACAGAGCCGGATGCACTGTGCGACTGTGATCTCCGCTGCATTCGACACCGAAGCAAGCGAATAAAATAGCAGCAGCAGCAGCAGCAGCAAGCAAGGCCGTTCGCTGGTCGTCAGTGGGGGCACCTGTTGAGTTCGTAGTGTTTGTTTCAATGAAATATTCATTATAGCTTATAACCAAACCGTACAGGAATGTAGACACATCCACGTATGGCGACGCCATCGCATGTACTATATCGCAAGACCCCTTGGTCATCTCCCGTCATTGGTCCTCTTGTCTGTGCTTCATTCTCACTTAGTAATCTTATATGAGTAGTCCCGGCAAGGGCTTACGCAGTTTGCGTAGCCCCGTGGTCTGCGATGCAAGCTTGTAGTTGTTCATTTTGTCCGCATGCTCGCCCACATCAGAAGGGCGTGTTTACCCTTCTCAGCGTTCGCTAGAACTGGATGGATGTAGTTAAGTGGACGTTATGGTTCTACTCCGGCTAGCAGAAAAAATTGCATACGAGTTATTTGTTATTTCACAAGCTATATATGAGGTAGTAAAGAACAGAAGAATAACAGAGGCTGAAACGCGAATTTCGATACTTTACGGCTCTGTATCTTTGGCAAATTGTGTTCATAGCAGGGAAGTGCCGGTTCAGTAATGTCTACCGGAGTTTAGGCGCACATACGATATCGTTGATTGGCGCGCGTTCCTATGCGCCAGCAGTAGAGTATACAACAGCTATACTGAACGGCGTTGAGAACGCCGTGGTGGCGACCGTGACAGTGATGCGAAGAGAGTCATGGGTGGGAGGCTAGCAGTGGCTAACGGGGTTTGGGGTCGAGGGCTGATTGGTAGACCTCATTACGGATGATTAATGGATGATTAGTAGCAGACGATGGCAAAAGAGACCACGAAGATGGTTCGTCGTAGGAATGGGAGATGTGTGATGGCGGTGGTATACTGGTGATGAGTCCTGGACTGCTGCTGCTGCTGTCGTTGAGTAGCAGTTGGTTATGGAGTCGCACGGTTAGAAAAGTGCGGTGACGATAGAAGAGAAGTGACGGGCAACATTGTTGGGCGAACGATCATGGTGGGATGCCATAGTAAATACACGCCCGGTGAACTTCCCCATTAATGGAACCGTACCGAATACCCGAGAGCGAACGATGGACGACAAACTATGCGTCGAAATAGAAGCAGTAGAAGCAAAACCAGTTACAGCAGCAGCAGGGACTGAAGTCATGGGCCAACTGACTTCAAGCCTACGATACGCTAACAGGCAAAGTATGAGAGAAAATACAAAATAGGCAGAGCCAGCCCTGAATAGACGAGAGTTGAACAACGAAGAGGTCAACCTAGTAAAATGGACCCAATGTACCGGGATATCGGCGGTAGGATGGTTGGGAAGGGTCGAGGTAGGCGGTGCTGGTACGAACAACAACAACAAGGCTGGGTTGAAGCACAGAGGCTAGTAGAGCCAACGTAACACTCTGACGAAACAACAGAGTGATGATTTAGTCAGTAAACGAGTGTTAATGGCATCAAACAATGTACGTTCGCATTGCTCAAATGAACAGGCTCGTCGTCTGCTCCCTCTGAACGGGGCTCCTTTTGCAACAATGCCAGGCCGCGTTGGCCTTCGCTATGAACGAGCGCGAATCGGATCTGTGTGTCTGTGGTCAGAGAATGCGTGCTGGTGTCAAATCGTAGCTCTTTTGCTGTTGCTACTGCTGCACTCTATTCTACTGGAAATGCATAGCTCTCTGCAGACGTAAAACTGGAAACTCGTTAGCAGGGCATTTCTTCATTTTGACAGATGACTTAAATGATTACCCCAGGCTAGGCAAACCTGCTCTTGTTGGAGGTCTTATGCATTCCTAAAATATCGAAACCCATGAGACTGCGTCGAAGCCAACGAGCGTGTAACTTTGAGAAGCATAGTTTGTCATTTGATGTACAGTGGAACGTTGCTATCTTTTAATCAACGATTGTGAATTGGTTCGGCTTTATGCATATGTGTAACTAATTCATTGCTTGCCTGGCAATCATATTTCACGTACAAGATGGTTCATTATTACACGGCACGATCTGCCACTGAACAGTGAGTCCTACTGTGTGCCCCTGCTTTTCCTGCTGTTTCAGCGCTATCAGCGTTCATTCGTGAGGGCGCCAACTATACAGGAAAGATCGTTCAAACGGCGGGTTCCAACATTTTCGACTTTAGCTGCTGCTACGCCGCTTCTGTGTCGACTGATAGACTGTAATGGTTTTCAAATGGGTGTACACTCTCCACGTTGGGATTTCACCCTTCCGCACTCCTCCATCACTTCATGAGTGTCGTCGCTATTCGAGTTCGAGGGGTTGTTGAGGATAGGGGGGTGAAGGGCCAAGGGGTGAACTAAGACCCATGAACAGGAGGGGCAGATAGGGGCTCTTTTACAACCCTTTTCCGCTGTATGAGAAAACACGCCGTTGTCTGCGCTATTAGTTCGCTCAGCTTTTCTCCGTAGACCCTCGACTTTGAAGCAGTGCAAGGCGAGAGATGCAAGTGAGCGTAGCTTGCATATAAGGAAATAACTTCAGCACGAAAATCCGAAAAAAGGAAGACGTTGTAGAGAAAGATTTTTTTTGCGTTGCTTGAGTAAGCAACAGTCTATAATATCAAACATGGAAGCTCAATGTGCAGCTTGACTTACGCAATAAGTAATAAGGATTGCCTAATCTACTACGATTTAAGCAGAAAGCTATCGCAGCAAGCGCTGAAACAACGACTTATGAAAGCAGGGTAAAAAGCATAAGGCTGTTGGATTTCGTTGTCCAAGGTTTAAGTGTGGCTTTTGAAAACAGCTCGCTCGGCCAGTGGCCGCTTTGTTTACAATAGTCCTCAAATGGAGACAACCCTCGCCACTCGGGCAATCGAATTGAAGGCAACAATTAATCGAATTAGTCGGAGCTTTAGTGGAAGGAGATTTATGGTAAGGTTATAGCTAGGACAAGGCAGAAGTCAGTGTAAGGGTGAATGCCGTCGTGTCCTGAAGTAGAGAGAAATACAGACCATAAGGTGGGGCAACGGGGTTGGGTAAAGCTATTTAGGAAGCACTTGGCTTGTTTTGTTGTTGTTGCCTTCTCTATCGTTCGCTGGTTAACTTCTTGGCCACGAGCTAAATTAGCTTAACTTCCATTGCCTAAGCCTGTGTCGTGTGTGGTCTGTGTCATTGAAATGCGTCCACCCACTTACCAGTGTTGCCAGTCGGTAACAATACAAAGATGTTGCTATGTTCCTGGGTTTCACGCCGCAAGACCACCAATTGGCCAACTAGTCGCCAGTGAACCTCCATTTCCCACTGTAATCCCACAGGTCTGGGGCTTCTAGTACAATATTAAGGGCCGTCATCTCGTTTCGAGCTAGCCACACGTACAATAGTATATAAATAGTGTAGCATATATGTTATATATCCACTCGCATAGGATAGAAACGCGCTTTATTTTCTGATGAGCCACCCGCATTCCTCGCAGAGGAGACGCTCCTCGAGAGCGCAAACTTGCGCTCTTCCACATCTTCCTTGATGTCGCTGTCCTTTGAGAAATTCACATCAACCGCGCACCGCACAGCAATAATACAATGATTCTGCCAAGCCACCATCAACAGAACGGGCCGAACTGGCATTATCAGCAGCGTCGCTATCCAGCTGTCGCCGCCGCCGCCGCCGCTGAATAACTATCAGCGATGGCATTCCGCAGTCTGCTGGTTTAGCCACAGACCGACAAGTGAGGTCCTATAAGTGGACAACACGCTTCCAGTCTAGCCGTTTCGCGTTCTGTCCCCATTATTTTTGTGCATGGCTAAGTACTGACTTCATAGAGAATGCTCATCGTGATTGGCTTGCAGCAGTCTTGCAGTCTCCGGTCGCTGTCAGCCTCCAAGGGGCGTCTGCGTCAAACATGCATGCCATGTTGAAGAAGCGTAGAAGGAGGTTGCGCAAAGGGGCCGGGGTTGAACTAGGGGGCGGAAAGAGGGAAAGCTTTTAACGCGAATTAACTTGAACGCTGACTTGTGGGCTCTTCGGCTTACTTGCTGTCCACGTTTCAACGGAACTCTTCGTCAGGGATTGGAGTAGGGAAATGGTGTTTGTCTGCGTGCAAGTTAACCGTTAGTCGGTCCGTTGGGGGTGCGCCTTTGGGCTTAAATGCATGCTGCTGCATTTTAAGCAAATCTGCTCCCTCATCTTTGCCCAAATCTGAACTACGCGGGGCGCTAACTGTCCCTCACTTTCTTGCAACCCCCATGCTGTTTGGCCACTCGACCGGCCTGCAGGCCCGACGACGGCTTGTGGGGCTTGCACTCGATTTAAGGCACTTCACACAAGTGGCAGTGGTGCCCCCGCAGCCTCCGCCACGCTTATCCAGCCGGTTTTCTCAATCCTCGATCGGCCAACGCTGCCACTGTGGTTGCCTTCGTAATGTGTCGTTGTATATGCGCTAATTTCGATTTAGCTGAATACGTATAATCCCTTTAGGTCTCTGGCTGATCTCTCCTGCTTCGTTGTTACGTCGCTTAGTCAGAGTAAGTGGTAGCGTATCGTAGTAACATCCGGCGTAAGCTCAGCGTAAAAAAAGAACCTTTGCTCCTGAGTGTCGCCATTACCGGTCGACGTTGCTGTTGGAAAAAGTAGTCATTGTCCGGTCTCCTAGCGAGCGATCTTGAAGACGAGGCATAGTAGGGGGTTAATATGGGGAGAGGGGGGGGGGTGGGGATTGGGGACGACAGGGCCATGGCGAAAGTCTGGCGACCTGCTGAGCAGCCGATATTAGGTTGTCATTGATGTTCGATGGCGCCAGCGGTTCTGAGCGGAGAGCAGATGCTCCCGTTCGTTTTCCGCTATGGTAACGGATGGCTGGGCAAATGCCAGATCCGGAGTATGGCGCGCTTGTTTCGGTAACAGCCTCCGTCCTCTATCCATCTCGTTCTCACATCTCCCTGTTCCTCCTTCATTCCTTCCACTATCCCCCACTCAGTCCAAGCAGATCTTGTAGACTGGCCAAGACGACGGCAATGTGGGGGATGTCTGCGCAGTAGCTACTGCCACAGCAGCCGCCATAGCAGCGGCAGCAGTCTGGTACTGTGCTGCTTTTGCCTCTAGCCGAACAAATCCAGCAGCAACGGTAGTGGAGAGTCTTGCTTAGCCTTACTTGGCCTGAGTTGTCTGTCGACAGTCAAGTATCGGGCCAGCTGATGCCGCAACTCAAATCGGTCGTCGTCGTGAAACGGGGGATAAGGCACTACCTACTACTATTCTATGAAGATAAGATCGCTTGCCATGCAGGGACCAACCATCCAAGAACCGACTACGAACCGACCACTGTTGAGATTGCTGCAAGCTACGGAAATAAATACCGAAATACCTAGATGCCGCGGATGACCCTGCATGGGTCAGTCGTTTCAAGTCAAACCAAGTGAAGACCCTCATAACAAGCCGAATTCAGGCCAGCCAGTGCACTATGAATGAGCCAGCATAGATGTCTGGGTGGCCTTATGCGTAGTGCCATACTGTCCAGCCGTTTGAAATAGTGCAACTATACAGTCTGAACTACTGTTGTGCTGTATTCGTACTAGCGGCACTGCGGACGGCGCACAGCATGTGACGCTATCTTTCTTTGCGAGCTTTGATTTCTTTCGTATTTTTGTCGGACAGCCGGTGAGAACGGTCCTATTGTAGTTCGCCGTGGAGTTGCTAGCAACGGCCATTACTATTACTAGTACCAGCGTCAGTAAAAGACGGTCGCTAGTTGCTTGCCCCTCAGTGTCTCTGATCTCTCGGTGTCGCTAGATCTCGTCGTCGAATCGGCAAGCCAGGAAGAGCCGCAGTGCGGAATTAGCATACGAATAGAAAAATTAATCGAAACTTCAGCCGACTTTTCGTTAAAGAAAGAAGTGGCGCGCCTTTAGACCTCTTTGCTTCCTCGCCCGTCCTTTTCTCCCACATGCGCTTTTGCCGCTGCCGGTTTAAGCAGCAGCGCTGAAAAGTGCGATGCACCGAGGAAGGCGCGGTCGGGTTCGTCTGAGCTTGAGTCAAACGTCAAGCAGCAAGGAACTGGAGCAGTCTAGAGCTTCTAAGGGGCTACGGTCTAGAATAGGCAGTCCGAACGACTAGCATTGCCCTCATTGGAGTCAGCCAGGCTATCGCAACGCGGCCGCCGTCACTGCTGCTGCTGTCTGCCTGTCCTTCTTTAGGGTTGTGCGTCCTGCTCTTTTCAATCCGGATCGCCTTCTCCTTCGGCTAGTACTGTGCTTCTACGCTGTTCAGGCTCGTGGCTGTTCAGACGCTGTTCGCTTTCAGATTCGCCTTCTTCGTACGCGTTCCCGTCTGCCCTGGCCATCCGGCTATTCTCTGAGCGACTTTGCATTTCGCGTCCCTTGGGGTTTGTGCCATTGGGAGCCATGAAAAAGGGAGAACAGGAGGAGTGGGATATTCGATGATGGGTCGAAAGGGGCAGTTGGGCCTCAGGCTAGCGGAGTCATCTTGGCAGAGTGGTAAGGAGGTCTCTTGCTGTTTCTTTTTACTTTTTTCGTTGTTGCTACTGGTACTACCGTCGCTTATGGCTGCTGCCTGCTGCCACTTCTTTGCCATTTCCTTGTACCTACGATCAGCCCCAAAATCCAAGATGCCTTCTCTCTTTCCCCGGTTCCAGTCAGCGTCTCTGCTGGCTAGGCGCACTCACTAACACACCTTCACGTCAGCTGATCATCCACCTACAACTGATGTCCGAACAGCGAAGGCGATAAATAGGGCTACTTTTGCAGTGGCAGCAGTCATTCCCGTTCGTTTACTACACTCAAATGCATCAGGTGCAGAAGGATCACTAGGCAAACCGAAGGCGAACGCTAGAGAAGACTGGAGTGCATTTCTGCTCTTCTGCGTACTCCAGTGTGACTAATAATTTGTATCACATTTCTTAGTGTTTTTTCCAGTGGTAGTTGGGCTCTTCACGGTTAACGTTTGATTTTCTCATCTCTGCTTCTATTAGTCTAAGAATGTCGTAGAAGGTTTGCATGTTTAGGCCAACACTTCAAACGGATTAACCCTTAGCGATTTTAGCAGCCATTTATTGCTGATACGAATGCTGTTTTATGACGACCACATGAATATATGGGGCTAGTTTAATATGCTAGGCCGCTCGTTCTGATAGTACAGGACGCAAGCGTACAAAAAACAACGCGCGTCGTGATTTTTGTGCTTATGGCTCGCATCAATCTGTTGTGCATCCCGAACATTTCTTTTGCATGGTATTACTTATATACCATAATATAAATTGGTGTGGCGTTCTGTGCTAGTCGTCGCCAGAATGCTATAGCTAACCGAGTCAATGAACTCGGAGTGCGGAAATTGCGGAGCGTTTACGTGAACACTTTCGAAACAATTGCCTGCTGCTACTGATTGGGTAGACTTCAGTCGACCCATGCCACAATATAATGAAACTCGCAAAGCTCGACTTGCCACTTCACGCAGTCGGTTTCTGCTGCCGCCGCCGCCGCCTCTACCATCGCCTCACCGGCATTTGCCGACTCGGCGCTTCTCGCCTATTTGCCTAGGTCATCGATGCTTGGCGAGCTCGATTGCTCAGCAGCGTAAGCAGTGAGTGCTTCGCCCCGCTATCGGCTGGCTTTCGAAGGAGGCTGGTAGCTTGGCAACTATAGCTGATGATGTTACGAAGGCGGTAGGAAAAACTATAAATGGATGAAGTCGGATGCCGTATAAATGTCAAAAATAAAAGCTTTACTGTAGTTGAATACCATTTTTTCTAGCACAATTAGTGATACTATAGTTGTGATTATTGGGCTTACAACCGTCATAGGCAAAATACAGAACAAAATCAGTTGCGAGCATTTTCTCATAACACTAATAACAACTTCTATTTGTGTCCTTAAATTCAGCTCGTGCATTTAACCAGCGTGGATATCATTACAATATCTGCGCGTAAAAATTGCTTCCGACAAACTACAGGCGCTATTATCCGTGCGGGAGAATATCGGCACTAGGGCGTTTCAGACCTCAAAAAACGTAGTTGATGGTTACAATCAAGGCAACGCAATCGTAGGCGCATGCCTATCTATAGCTGCCGCAAAAGGATCATAGTGAAAGCCTCTTATTCCAACATTACAACGCGGGCTTCGTTGCTTTCTCTTTAATTCTAGTTAGACTTTTTTCTCTTAAAGATAGGAAATTTTGAGCACTATAAAGCTAAAAAAGTATACGCAATTGCCACATATACATAGACCTAGCTCTTCTGCATCTGCAAACAACCAATAGTGATCGCAGTACTTTTCGAATTTATAGAAGGTACTTTGTCGTCGTTCTCTCCGTCACTGTTATTACTGTTAGTAGCGTGCGTCATGCCACGAGTTCAAAGTTCTCTCGCTATTTTTTTGCTTCCCTGAGAATCTAAGTGAAATAGAAACAAAGAGGACAAATTCATTGGCGAAGTACAGCGGATAGAGATGGATCCGGCTCGACGAGTCCTGTCGACCTCATTGGATCCTCGTATTTGAAGATACGGCATGAAGCCGACATCGACGACGTGGTAATGAAACAACCCTGCCGGCAAAGGTTAGGGGAGGTACAAGTGGTTCAAGAGCTTTTTGCATGTAAATGTACAGAGCGCGGCAGCCGTGCACGCTCTTTCACTCTTTCGATATTGATGCTATTTCTATATGACTTTTAAGCATCAACCCTTTAACCGTTAGGCATCGCCCGCCTCTCGTCACCTTTCCTTGTTCGCCTTCATAGCTCCGCAGCCAAAGGTCGCAAGCGTTGTTTTTGGATTACTACAGCTTTACCCTTGCCGACGAGCGTCTGCCGTTTCAGCGGCGACAATTTCGCTCCTGAAGCTTCTCACCTCGAACACGTGTCCTCTCTCTCTTCGTTTTCGTGTGTCTTTCTAACTATTAGTAAATCCTTGGTATTCCTCCCTGTCCCGTATCAACTTCACTCTTTCGCGCGCAGTCCCTCATCGGCGTGTTGGTACATCAGGCTCAATGCGAAGTCGCTCCTCACCCACGTGGTGTCAACGCACGGCATTACAGCTGATTGGCTTCTATCAGTATTGCTAGGATACGTAAGCCCGCAGCGAAGTGCGCTGGCTTAGGCAAATTGTAGGTAGTACAACGTGTTGAACAGGTCGCTTGTTGCTGCTGGCGTTATGATAGACAATGAAGTATGATTTTCGTGGATAGTCTTAGCGTTGTCGTGGCTCCAATGCTACGGCTGTGTATCGTCCGAGTGTACTGGAAAAGGCCAAGCAACATAATAGATATTATATATACATATATATATATAGGGAGAAGCAGGGAAAGCTACTATCCTAATGGAACACGAAGTGATTAGGAAAACGATTTGTGGTATAGGACAGCAAAGGACATAGCTCGAGAGCGAAAGATGGCAAGTCCACTTATTCATTAATCACCACCAGCATTGCTACGATTGTCGCTGGCCACTGAGACGATGTTCATTGTAGGCGATGTGTATGATTATAGCATTAAACAGTTAGATAAGAACAGTACTTTTACTGGTAGCTAGTACTATTAATCTTCTTATTGCTCTCTCACTTACACCCATTGACAGTGCTATGTAGTACAATTTTGTACTTTTGTTTGTTACTGCTACTGCTACTGTTGTTTTTCTTCTCGATCTTCTTGTTAAATTTACCCGAAATGCATGACTATTTATGATATTAGATAAATAATATGATGCCAGTTACTCGTTTTAGCGCATACAGTATTTACTGATATTCAACTGCGTCTCTCTCAGCGTCTCTCCCTTCGTATATCTGACGTCTAGCTATCGCGTTCTAGCAATGCCAGCCCGGGCCGATTGTGTGTAACGATTGCCAGTGGTAAACCCAAATTCTTCTGGAGGACCAACCAGTTTGGTTTCGACTATCTTCAATCCCACTGGCTCGTTCGTGTGTTTTCTTCATTTTTGACAGGCTATGGCCTTATCATAGTATCTGATGGGAATTGTAACACATGTACCTTCTTCTCTAGCTGCATCCACTATCCACGACAGTCCTATAACGTACAACTCATTTCCCCATACGGACATATGCACATACCTCTTACGCAGCAAATTACCAAAGGCGTCCAGCCCCGTATGCGCGCCACTCTCAAACCGCGTGAGGCGTGGGAATAAATCGCGCATTCGAAACATCACGCGCGATGGTGATGTCCGACTGACTCAATGAATGATCTTCACGTTTGTTTGTGCATCTGCTTCTGAAGAATGTTATTCTGTCTAGGAGGATGGCAGTGTGGGATTCTTTTACTAGTTATGGTAATCCGTCAATGGCGATACGTTTTAATCAGCCAATGTTCGGGAACGAATGAAAAACCTAATCATCAAAAATGTTGGTCAAAGTAATTAATTAATAGAGTTTTGTTTTCTTCTGACGATACTGTACTACGACCGCTTAACTTTTCTAAACTCTCGTTATCACAAACATTACGAGAGGTACTATTTGACCCTATTTTTTCTGCCTTGACGTCTATTATACGTTCTGTGAATGAATTCGTCGTGCTCTGTTGGGACAGCGTCTGTATGTTACAAAACTCATCGGGCCGGTAATACCAGGGCGATTACATCGACTCAGTCTGGACCGCCCTCTGTTCGGCCCAAGCTTAAATGAATTGTTGAAGGCGGTAACGACGAGAATGGTAGCTATGAGAAATGCCTCTCATATTTTATCGACCGTCCGCTTTTGAAACGTTTGAACAATTTTTATTTCACGATCCTCCGTCTACCTAACGCCATCCTTTTTCTCATTCTCGTACCGATAAGGTCCTACTATTACATATATCGGTACCTAAGTGAAGCTTTTTTTCTTCTAAGACTATCTAAACGTACACAGATATTTTGAGGAGACTTTTTACATGTGCCATTTCTAACAATTATGTCTGTTTAATATTGCCACCATCCACGATGATTACAGGTACGATTCGGAGCCTAAAATGTTCACTAGTCATTTCTGAAAGATTGATTTTTTAACCTGTACATAATTTTTTAATAGTAACAACGCGTCAAGTGGTATCGATAAATAACGACTAGGGTGTCGCTAAAATACTATGTAACCAAAAGGATTACAGCCGAATTCAATTTCGGGCTGATAGCGGGCAGACAAAAAAGGTTTCTAAAATACAACAGCTTAAAATGGCTAAAAAGCCCAACGGGTGCAACGACGCGCAAAACGTTTTAAAACGACCAAAAATTCCTTTTTGAGCCAATTTAATAATTTAATAATAAGTCTTTTAAATCTCAGGTCTGATAAGAATATTCTGCTTCATGAGGATCTTCCTCGGATTTTTTAGGACCTGCATGGAAGTCGCAATGACGTTACTAGGGTTTCGTTCACCTAAAGAAAAATAGAGCTATAGCTCATTTTCGTCTTAAATTGAGAGAGCAACAAATACTTTTTTCATCTGTTGTTTTGTGCCAAACATGGCGGATGAACGAACGGCCGTTACGACAAACATCCCGCCAGAGTTGGTTCCAATTTAGATAGCGTACTTTGCATATATATATATATATATACAATGGTAAACATTACAATCTATGTACCAATTGACGGCTACGCTGAATAGCGGCGGTGACAACAGCAGCAAGCAGATTAGCTGTCAGACAAAACGACGAAATCAAAACCCCAGTTGGAGAGACGTTATGATTTTACACCCCCTGAGTGAAAATGGTGATGGCTGTAACTCCTGTTGATGACGATCATGGCAGCGGTAGTCGAGAAACTGAGCCAGAGAAATTACACCAGGCAATGTGCATGCGGAGCGAAATAACCTCAGCGACGCGCACGTTACAAACAATTATAGCAAGTCGTCCACAATTGTCCAACAGGAATGGTCAGACGGGATTGCTATATCATCGTCTGCGAACAGGCATCGTTCCTATTTGTAACGAGTGATGCGAGCCCGATGAGGCCAAGTAAATGGGAAGTATCCCTGAAGGATCTTTTTGCTGCCGTATCCTAGCGCCTTATGAGTCATTTATTTTTTGCTTTCCTAGTACATCAGGATCAAAGTGACTTGTTTAATTGGACCTGCTCTTCTCTAAGCTTCGATTACTTCCTTTCCTGTTGATTCTTTGAAGAATTTCACCGCCCATCATCTAATTCAGCTTTGTGGTTAAGCCACATTAGTATGTTAAGAGGCTATGTAATTTCCTAGTAGTATTCTTATGGTCACACGTACACACACGGCTGGATATACCTTCCTGGGTCAGCGCAACCATTTCTAGCTCTGGTTTGATACGGCCTTATTCAATGGCTAACGACAGCTAAAGTAGACACGTTCAGGTCCGTTCCGTCGCTCCTCGGTAATACTGGATTCTCCTTCAAACTTTGCCTTTTGCCTGCCTTCAACATACAAAAGGAACATTTATGTACTGTTGTTACCGTTTCATCATGTTTATCTGCACTGTTGGTATATAAAGTCACCCCAAGAGACGTCTGTTCAAGAATATTTTACCCACCAACAATATTGACAAGCCTTAAGTTGATTGACGATGCAGAATCTCATGCAGAAAATAACGCGCTAGAATTAATTTGTCAAACAGAAACTGTCAAAGGTAACAACTACGATTTCTGCACATATATCTTAGTAATCGTTTTTCTACTGCAAATTGTTTCGTTTTTCCCGTCGTTACAGCTAACAAACTCGTATTGTATATAATCGTGTTCTTAGTCATGCGTGTATGTGTATACCTCACTCACGTGGAATATCCACAACGTTTTTGGATAAGGACAGTGCAGACCACCACACTCTCAAGACAGACTATGTGCGTGGCGGTCAACCACCTCACCCCAGGTTTCTTTCTTCACGAACGCGGTCGGTTCGCAAGAGCAACTGACTGAGAAACACGATGGCAGATGAGCCGAGGAACCGATAGCGAAGTGGCGCTGGTTCGGGGATAGCTGCTTGGGGGCAAATTACGGGGCGGAGGAAAAGGGCATAGGCTCAAATGACTCCTTTTTTCCGAAAGCGGCGGTAAGTGGAAGGGTCTTTCTTTTAGAGGAGTCCGTGTTGTTGGCGGCCTAAAGGCGCCAACGATGTGCTGCTTCTGCTGTTAGCGGCTGGCGGATGGCGCCGTTCACTGACCGCCAGCGCAACGTGTCCACGAACAGCGTGCTTGGTCCTTGTGGTGGTAGACGCCGCTTGTTTCGTTGTTGAACCCAGAAACTGCTGCACGGTGGGCTACCTAGCGCCTGTTTACTCTGCCAGTTAGTGAGCGAGTTGAGACGAGCAGGCCACGGCGCCGACAGCAGCAAGAAATTGGCGAGGGTGAGGGTGGCTGAATACCCTCTCTCCGCGGGCCTTCAAGTTCGTGGCCAGGCAAGCAGGCCGCCATCCAGTGTGTATCGCTGAGGGTGTATCGCCGCTGTTTGAATAACACGAGAGTGGAGAACACAAGCCGGCACCGGCAACCATATAGCGCTGTGGTCCGTATGGCCGATCGCAGGCCATAGTGGCAGGAATGGAGAGACTGCCGTAACAGCAAGGGACTACTCAGGCCATCGCGAACTTGCAGATTCAACAGCAACCGTTAAGTGCGCCAATGTAGGAGCGTGCCAACAACAGTATTGACTGACTCTATAAGGGAGCCGTGGCAGCCATTCGACCCTTTGAAGAGCTTTTGGAAATGGCGCCTCGCCGCTAAGATTTGCTCTTTACCCACTGGAGGGCACCGCTTACTGGGGTGCATTTTTTCCGCGAGGCGCCGTGGCTACCAATGAAAATAGCGCCAATTTTCGAACGCGCTGACGGTCTCAAAATGTGGACATCGTTATTTTCTTTATCAGATATTCAGTGTTCTGGTGTATGAATATGCCAAAAACACTATGCATAAATGCAAATCACGATTTACAGAGTACGACTTATTACATTAAGCGAGTTGTCATTATGAGATTTATTGTTGTTTTCAGCGAAGCCCTCAATAGGCGGAAGCAAAAGACTGATTTTACAAAATGTGACATATTTTTTAGGGGGTTATCTATTATTTAAATATTGTAGTCGCATTAATGTCATGATTCTATAGCAGCTCGAAAAAATATTACTTAAGCCAACTGGAACCGAAGTTAACAAGTAAGCTTAAGGTATTGAAGGCCAAATATTAAGAGTACCTATTGTTTTTCCTTTTCAGGTGACGATTTGCGTAACATGATGAGCACTATGCATACAAGGATAGGAGGCCTACCCGTAGAGATTCCTAGTTAGAGTCGTTTTTAACATTGATTTTTAAGTTTGAAGTTAAACTTGAAAATCTCGATCGCTAGTGACATAAGAAGATGATCAATTTACACTTATTTGATTTTTGTTGTCTGATGTTAGCAACAGCGAAGACAGAAGCATGCACCCTTATAGCGCGCCCGTTGGTTCTGCTGAGAACGCTAACGATGTCCTAGTGATGTCGTGGTGGGTACAGCGTTGAACCTGAGGGACCTTTGAACTTGAATCCGAGTGTGAATACACTTCGTTTCGTGCTGGAGGCTAGTTGTCTGACGAAATGGCGGTATCGGACATAGAATTTGAAGCATTCACATTTAGAACGCTAGCGACAGAGAAATAATACCGGGCAAAAATCGAATCTGTTTATGTATCCTGGGGAACAAAAGTTGATGTTGACGCTACAAGCCATGGCAAAGCAGATGCGCATTATGTGTTGGACAGAGTGGCTATCGCGTTTTTATTATGTCGATTTAAAGGTGTATCTTATTTGCTGAGTGATCTGCCACTCGATAATGGCGAACTTAGCTCCAATAGGCGCCGCTAAGGTTATTCAACTTAGCAGCTGCCTGCTTGACGCGAATAGTGTCTCGGCACTCACCAAGCCGTTGCTAAACGGTAAGTTACCAAATACATGATCGGCAGATCAGTTCTACAAACGGACGGGGCTACTACTAGGACGACAAACGGAGAGGGCAAAAAGTCATCTTCTTACATGTATATGTTCTCTACATGCTATAAGTATTCGTTGTTTGCAATCACGTGCTATGCGTTTCGAAAGGGAGTAAAACATGTCGCTGTAGCAATCAATGATTCTATTACTGATTCTCTGAATTCTAAGCGAGTGTCGTTTTAGTGTCAGCTCGATGGAGTAAATCTCATAAGCAGACGACGTAGGGCCATCGAGTGTAGTTATTCAATAACTAATTCACACAGGTGGGAACATGTGGAGGCGGACTAAATATGCCACAGCTCACATGTCTGTGTCCTTATAACGT
Source organism: Varroa jacobsoni (assembly GCF_002532875.2). Lineage (NCBI taxonomy): Eukaryota > Metazoa > Arthropoda > Arachnida > Mesostigmata > Varroidae > Varroa > Varroa jacobsoni. The sequence continues at coordinate 151,841 of NW_019213025.1, read as the reverse complement.
CTCTGTAACAGGAAGTCGTGGTTTGCAGTAGTCACGGATAGATCTATATAATATGATGCGATAATTAAAAATACAGGTTTAACAAGAATCTATGCTTGTTTTTTTCAATTGATTCTCTCTAGGGTACGCAATTTTAAAAACAAAAAATATATCACTTCAACGACAGCCATTAACAACAGCGTAGACAAGCTTTCGCGCAGCTGCTGGTAAGTGTACGTAGCGTGTGAATATATATATGCATCGACATGTAGCAACATATATCACGTCCTATCATAAAAGGTATCAGTCATCATAAACGGTTTGCTTCACGGTCTTTGGCAGTCCGACGGTTAAGCGGCCAAGCGACCAAAAGACAAGACTTCATTTTAGTCGTTTTCCATCTCCCCCAAAGCACACCCTGCTTCCTTTATCATGTATGAGCCATCGGTTCTAGAGATATTGCCGTCCTTTTGAGTTGAAAGCAGATGGGAGCTTGTGCTTCCTAGATTCAGGGCCGCATCTACGAATCCCCAGACCTGAAGGCATATATGGAGGGAGAGTTAGATGAGCTGCCATATTTCATATTTTGTCGCTCAACAGTTCCAGACAGGCACAAGCGGACCCGGTGCAGCCAGAGCGTGCCCAGGTGTAGGGTCAGGCGATAGGTCAGCAGTATGGAAGTATGAAGAAACCAGTGAGAGTGTAATAGGATGGATCGCGCATGGGATTAACGGGCCGGTGGGGGGTTCTGTAGTAGGGGGAGGAAGAGTACAGACGAACGTAGCGGCAAGCACCTCTTGCTTTGCTCTGACTCAGCCAGCCTCCGTCGACATCCATTGGCTGGCGCCTAATCCACTCACAACGCTGTGGCATGTTGTGGCACGGTTGTCCTCACCAGCGTAAGTGGACAAACATGCATACTGAAACGGGAGAATACATAGTAATCGCCGACGATGCACCGAGCATGTCATCCGGTCGGGCCTTTACACGTATTATATAAAAGACGTTTCGAAATCTATGCTGACCTCAAAGGCGAGTACTCTGTCTACTTTATCAGATAAAGAGATAGGTGCATATATGTGTGCACTGAGAAACTGAAAATCGTAGCACCCCTGGTTAGTGTTGGAAGCTGTTACTACACATAAGGTATCATTTTCCGTAACATTCAAAGACAGATGAATCTGGTTCATGTAAGGAGCTAAGAGAAAGCGCCCCCGTGATAACGAAACATCTCTCGTCACGATAACTTAACAACGAGACACTCAATGAACACTTGCGGAAAAATTTACTCGTGAAATAAAAGTTCGTAAAAGAAAGAGGGACAGAACAGCGAGGTGATTATAGTGCACGCCAGTATGTATACGGCACTAATAGGGAAAAAAGCTAGGGTGGCTCGATAACAATGTGCGTATGCTATGGATGGAGAGACTAAGGCGAGGCCACGGTAGCTTGCTTGCAGAGCTGACGGTGGGGGAATGCTCGTTGAGAAGTTCGGGGGGGGGGGGGTCGATGAGGGGGAGACCTGGATAGACAAGATGCGAGCTGAGAAGTAAGTACGGCGTAGGGAGATAGGCCGTAGTATTGGTCGTGGTGGCGACGGTTTCTACTCCCTACCCCCCCCCCTCCGCTCCCTCTGTTCACTCTCATGCTGCAGTGATGAAATATGCCGATCTCGTTGTCATAACATATTTACATGGTTAGATCTGCTCAACGAAATGACGGCCGGGGGTCGAGAAAGGCGGCCCGAATACACAAGGTGTGCTGCGATTAAAGCGGTGTATGGGTGTAGAGGCGCAGACAGACAAGAATCACGGCTGCAACGACAAAAACATCGACATGGAACTATATTTGCCTACGCTGCGGTGTTAAACTAGCCCGCCGGACTGAGTTCGGCTTTGTGACTGGTGCCTGATACATCGGTCGTCTAAAGCTAGCCAGAGTCGCGATTCTGTTTAAGGTGTCTCAAATGTTGATTAATAGCGACACACATGCATATGGCCGCATATAGGTAAACGCCATTGCCAGTGGTGAAGCTAGCAATAGTGGTGTTAGAAGATTAGAACTAAATAGAGGAGAAAAAGGAAGATAGAGATTCAAGCGCGAAGGTCAGCTAAATCAACCGCAGAGAAAAAAGAACACCGCCTTAACTCAACATCGAAAATTGCGGCTGAACCGGATCCGCCCTTTGCAAGGGCGTTGTCGATGGCAGGAGATTGTAATAGGCGATACTGTTCGGAAAGAAAACCGCTGCCTGTTTGCTATCACATATAAAGATGTTTAAATGGCGGATTGTACATGCAAAAAAGGAACGCAACGTGTTTTTTTTCAGCAACCTATCGTACCTGCACTAGGTGAACGTAGCACACGATTACGCCTCAGAAACAGGCATCCATTCATTTGTCTTATTAAGTTATTATGTTTTGTCTCAATATAAATATTCACTCATATCTTGTGTCTTGATTATATATGCTTCCTACACTATGCAGAATAACAAAATGGACTCCTAAATCTTGTTATTACATTTTGTTCGACCTTTCTTCACCTCGTATATTGCGCATTAAGGTGTACTCAGATATAATAAGGACTACAAATTTACCAGGCTTAAGTAAAGCAAACAGAAAATTTTCTATCTTTTTTTATTTCGTTGTGTTGTCCGAGTGCGTAGATGTAGTCTAATTCTGTATGTTTGCTCGATTTGGGTACCCGCATGAGCGAACCTCACCCAGCTATCGTACTTTACGGAAATTAAAGTCTTATCTCCTTCCCGAAGATTACGAACGAAGTCAATATTATGAAAGAAAAAGCCGCTGACCCGGTTGCCGGAGTTTCGTCTCCGTCGACACCCAGCCTTTGTGTTACTGTTCTAATCGACTATTTCCATGTTTTCGTCTCTATTGAAGGTAACTAAGACGACAGACAGCGCGCAAGTAAAGGTTAGCCGGGGGCATAGGCTTCCGCCAAAAGTTTTTAACAGTCAGCCGACCGACAACACCTTTCATGCACAAGAATCACTGACTTGTTAAAATCTATGCGATACTCGGTGCGAAGAAATAATATTAGAACTGTTTTTATGTCAGTCTTGTAGTCATCGCTTGGGCACGAAGGTCTAGGGTAACCAAGCGGCCGAAAAGCTGTCCTGCAACGAAAATTAATTTTGACTTTTCTTCCTTCTGCCGCCCCAACAACGCCCTTTGCCTATGACCGTTTCCCAACCGTCTCCTCTCTCTTAGACTTCAGTCGAATGTCAGTTTTCTTGGTGCTTCGTTGTTGTTTTCTTCCACCCGTCAGTTCGGTACTAGTTCCGCGGCTAGCAGGAGTCGAGCAGGCCCAAGCAGCCGTTAACTGACCTTTTCTTTGCTTCGGCCAAGCCACCATATCGGCCTCGTTCGTTCCTTTAGCCTGCCGGATTTCAACACTGGTGGCCAGCAGGCTGCAGAGTGCGTCAGAGTATAGTAGTGGTCAGCTAAGTTAAGCGTGGAAGGGGGCAGCGCAACTTGGGTACAGAAGTCAGGAGACGAGGTGGGTCTTCTTTACTAAGCGGTCTTTACTGCCTGCCTGTCAGAATGGCTGGGTCTGCGGCCTGATATTAAAGGAAGTGTGATTAACATTACCGAGATGGCGAGCCCTTCAGGAATTCCTTTAATTAAATACTCGCCAAAGCCGAATCCTCGTGGGCGACGAATGGGCACTTGGGAACTTTCTCTCGTACTTTTCTCATCTTTCTCTCCTTCTTCTCTATCCACATCAGGTTCGCAGGTGGTAATGGAAAAGGGACATCAGGACACTCGGCTAGCTGGCGCTCTCTAAGAAGAAGTCTTGCGTCGGTAAAGTTCAGTCCGTGATGGCAGTAGCAGCGACGGCGGCGGTCGCGGCTATGAACGGCGTGAAGCCTACATGCAGCTTCCGAGTCAGCTCGACGCGAAGTTATGCTGGACAGACGTTGACATTCGTTTCTTATACCTAGTTTTTGCGCGCCTCTTTGGTGACTATCCCCCGCTGCCTCTAACGATATGACGTTTTTCTTTGAGAAGACTTCCTGCTCGCTCACGCTATCGACCTAGATATATTGGTTTACACATTGGGGCAGGGTGAAACATAAAAGAGAGAGAAAGAGACGACGACAAGCGATACGCGAAATGGCTGCTGTGTTTAACTTTCAAATTACGTAGAGGCTCGTGAATTTCGGATTGCGCTTCTTCTCTACGGACTGCCCTTTGACCCCCCTTGTTCGTTTTTAGCTTTCTAAGATCACGGCGGGGACTCTCGTACCGCAAAGACCGCGGTGACGACAACGACAGGAGTTCATGTTGTGAGGGTGGTGACAGTGAGCAAATGTTTAAAGTGCTCCCCGTTTTTGGATCCCGGATTCGCCGAATCAAATGATCCCCCTATACACTGTACTGTTAGGTGAGCGCGGGCTCGGTTTCGCTCAAGTGGCAGTTTGCCCAGCACCCACTAGTAAAAGGCAGTAGAAATGAACGCGTGTTTGCTTCCGAACCAAATCAGTGGCCGGCAACGAGCGAGATCAGCCGATCTCACCGAAAACGGCCCGAAGATTTTGTGTACAAAGGAGCTAACCGTATTGGAGACTCGTTGGACCCGTCTCGACTGCGTCTCGGCTTCCGTTACCAGCTTCAGTCGCTCGAGATGGTGACGGCACCGATGCCAGTGGTACCGCCGAGAGTTGCTCGGACGATGGGCGGCAGCAAGTTCTTTCGGAGGAGGCAAGCCTATCTGAAATAAGCCACAAGGGAGCCATCAAGCTCGCGTCATCCTTGTACATACATTCACACTAGCATAGCATAGCTGCAGCTATTGCAGCGCCCGTTGCAGCTTTTGTTGGTTTGTCGGTTTACGCGTACTCGATTGCATTACATACTATGCAGCCGTAGCAGTACATTGAATAAATGTGTTGTGCTAGCCATGTGGTAGAGAAGCTTCGGCTCACACTCGCCGATAGTAGCAAAGGCTATAGCGAGTGAACGGCAAGGCACATCCAGATAGACGGCAGGACAAACCAGTGAACCGCTGTGGAGACTCACTTGAGAAAATGCTGGCCGGGCTTGCTGGCTACGTCCCTGTTTGCGGCTGCCTCTCGTGAAGCTGCTTCCAGTCTGGGGGGTTTTCCTCTTGTTTTCGGCACTCGGCGCGTCAAGCGGATGTCGGCCGTGGTCGTCTCCGACTTCTCTCCGGCTGGAGGGATTTTATGTAGAGCTTTGTTTTTTGAATGTTTCGCTTTGATAGCGCGAGTCGACCGGGCCAGCGAAGCTAGGCAACGAGCCCTTTTGTTCTCCAGGGCGCAGGATTCCCGGGTAGCGCAAAGTACCTTGGAGACTGGCGTTCACGCTTCGAAGGCGCACACTTCTTCGCGCTACTTGCGCTCTGGCAGCAGTAGTGGTGGTTATGCGTATTTGCATGGAAGCGTATACGAGTTTGTCTGCCTATGTGAACGCGAGAAACTGTCTGTGGGTAAATGTATATGAACGTATCTGCGCGTTTACTCTCTACAAAGCGACGACACGATGCAATGACAAGATGGTGGGACCGTCGCCGCCACCGCTTATGAAAGCGGCATCTTTTAGCACCAAAAACTGGCGATTCGGCAGATAGCTGCCGCAATACAATTGTCACCCGTAGCTTTTTGGCGATAGCTAAAGGTTTTATATGAAATATTGCCATCCTGATGGTTGACATGATTTCTTGTTTTTCCCAGCTTGGAAACAAGTGCACTAGGGTTTACTTGTTCGTATTTTCGCTATCCATTCACATCTAAGCCCAAAAGAGAAAATTTTGGCTACTACTATAACATGTATATAGGAGTTGTGTACGCGAGTGATTTAATTGAAACTCTGATATAGAATAAACAGGCAGGTGACGGCGGCTTTGCCACTAAAATAATATTGATGCTGGCCAGCCGCTTCGCTCCATAAGAATATTTGGCTCAATCGAAACTAGAATCCAAAGTGAGTTGCTCGGGATACCAGCCGAGGCCATATTGCATAGGGGAGTTACCGCCGATGGAGGTGGCCGTTGGCTATGCGAGCCCTACTATATTTAACCCAAACTGGTCTGCTGAAGAAGTTCCGATAACAGGATTTGATTCGAGACCCAATGCAAGGCGGCGGCTGAGGCCGCCTACGATTGCCAAGTGGTAAGCCCAGCCCGTAAACACTATACCTTACAGCATTCTGTAGAGTTACTATATGCCGATCGACACAGGGTGCTGTGTAAGCGGCCACGAGTAATACGCACAGTAATTCAGGACGGAGGCAACATCGGGACCAGTAGGAGTAGCAATAATCATAGAGAACGTCGATCGTGAGAGAGGGATCTCGTGTGGCCAAACGGAGGTGATTGGTTCCTTATGACGGTCGGCTAGTGTTTAGCCGGCATCGGCCGCTGCTTACGGTGGGAAATTTAGGAAGAGGCCTTCGCTTATTCCATATGTTTACTTGAAAGAATGGGGAATGACGGGGTGGGGAGAGGCAGCCCCCTTTCTCGCAGCGGGCAAACAGCGGTCTCACACAGACTTGCCACCAGTCTGCTTGTTTCCTTGATGCGCGCATACCGAGCAGTACACGCAGGGCTGAGCAGTTAGGCCACTCGGATAAGAGCTGCCTTCTCACCGAGCACTTCTGTCGGAAAAAAGGAGTTGGTCAGACTATAGAACGAGAAACAGGGAGGTGGAAAAGGGCATATTTTGGGAATGGCTCATATGGCAGGCGGAACGTTCCGGTTTGGGACTGATCGGACCAGTGTGCGTGTATGTGGCAAGTCGGTCACGCCACCGCCGCACGCTACCTGGCCATCGTGTTTATCAATACTGAGCAATAACACAAGCAAGCAACGGTGTACCGGCTCGTTGCCTGGTTGGCATACGAACCAGGCCATATACATCCCTTTGGCGTGCATTTCTCTAACATATCCGCATGCAGCGCAGCCAGCTACACAGACGCGTGTAGGACACACCCGTGGTCGAGTTGAACAACATCAGTTGGAGATCATTCTCCTTCTGCACACTCCTTTTCCTGCTTCTGAGAAGACCAATCTTGCTTATTGCTTGCTTGTATCTTGGCCTCGCCGCGCCTACTATCGTCGGGAAGGCGACCAACTATGTGAATTCAGCAATGGACCCATTCGAGCGTCAAGTGTCGATCGTGTCGTTGTGGTCCCGTGAAAGGACCGGAGAGGGTCATCGAGGCTGCCCGTGGCATTGCGATCGAGGATCTCTCGATACATTTGGCGGCCGTTGTGTGATTCGAACGTTTTTCCCATTTTGAGACTCTTTTGCAAATGTCCTTCAAGCATCAAAGTTGCACGTTAACCGTTTTGTCCCTCGGGCACTTATGGACGAGTTGGTGGAGGGTTTGAATGCGGGAGACACAGAAATAGAGAGGGGAAGCAGTACAAGCCGCTTCTTGAAGAAAAGGCTGGTAACGCAGAAAGCGATCAACTGAACGAAATCACATTGGAACTTACATTGCATTGAATTGTCGGCGAAAGTTGAAGACGGTTTAACACTGCCTTTGGGATTACATTACCAATGGGCAGATTGCACGATTCAGAATTGGAGTTAGCCATTTATATAAAGCCAATGGTTGAGATACATCCAGGAGACCGAGTCAATCACTCCTTCATACTGTCGATTTCAGCTCATCTGTTTCTCCACCATTTTGCGTCTTAGCCATTCACCTTAGATATTTGTATGGCGGAAAGTTCCCTTTATTATCCTCGTTTCAACTGCTTTTCTAAGCCATCAAGAAACATGAAACGGCACTGAAAGGGTACGCTACAACGGCTACCACGGACTCACGTCATTATTCGACTGAATAGAAGAAATATTTAGAGCAGCACCATCAAATATTAAAATCTACGAAGGTGAAACGAGAATGCTTACTAACGAAGCAAGACAAAGAAGAAGATTAGATCGACAAGAACCATGTCTGTATACGTCACGCTGAAATTGCTATCCTAACAGCTTCAGAAGATGGTAGTAGAAATAGTATAAGTACTATATTATCTAAACTGAGCTTGGCCCTTCGATGGATCGTTGAGCGGACCTAGTTCCCACTCCGTCCTATCCCACACTAACACTCTGTGGCGAATCCATTGCTTACGCCATAATCAAGGCGTACCATAGTACAACATCCAGCAGCTATAGGGCTTGGCTCATATTGGATCGTCGGGCGCGCGCCGGCGATTCGAGCTGCTGCCCAAAGCAAGCTGGCTATCCTGGGTTTGGTCGGTTCGACTTTTCATTAGATTGTCATCCGTTGCCATGGGCACCGTACAGGAGCCGAGAATCCTGGTGGTTTGCCAGACGGCCGCTCAATTGGCCGACTTGCTGGGTCGCTTGCTAGCTGCTATACGATGTTTTCCTGGCTGCCTTCAAGAATAGCAAGCTGCTGCTGCTGCTGCTGCTGCTGCTGCTGCTGATACTCGTCGGTCGTCGGAGGAGGAGAACAGGGGAAGCTTTTGTAAGTTCGAATTTGGTCAGTAGTGTAAGATAGCTGTGGCCATCTCAGCCTGTAGGTGACGCAGGGGAAAAGGGGAGGCGGTCGGCGGCACAGCTCTGGAAATGTTTAATATACTTCGGGATGGCAGTACGCGGGGAGCTTGAAGCTGGGAAGTTGGAGTCCCGAGAGCGGCATCGGTGTGCCAATAGCACTATCACTACGGCCAATGCAAGCGATTCAATTCAGCGTGGTTCTGCCTGTGTGGATGTATTGCCATGTGGGTATCTGTATGTGTGTATGTGAGTGTATGAGCGCGCCTCAAGGAGAAGGGCAGCCAGTCTAAAGGAGACGAACATTTACCGTGTTGGATGCCCGCGAGAGAGAGCAGTGGGAAGCGGGCGCAGATATCCCAGAGGTCATCTATTATTCGTCCATCTCGTCCACGAGATCCATCGTATCTACGCTGCGTACAGCGGAGAAGCTTTCTAGCTCTCCTTTCGTTTTCTCTACTTCTATGCTGGCGGTGGCTCTTCAAGATGATTAAAAGGCGAGGCCACGAACCCATTTTCTCATTTTGACCCCGTCCGCCACCCGCCGCCCGTCTCGTTCATGCAGCGGAGCGTCGGCCACCGGCCGTTCAAATAAGCGAACGAAGAACGAGCGACCCGGCCAAGACATGCCAGCTCACGTAGGGTAGAGGAGCCCAGGTTTCTTCCCTGCTCTGCTCTTCTTCCGAGCATTGTGCGACTCGCGGATCTCTGCTCGCCGGAATCACCTGGGAAATCTTTGGCTTCACCTCGTTCCAGTCACTGTGCGTGGCATCAGTGGCGAGCTTTTCGTTCACGTTTTCGTTTGTCCGACGGCACGACTGCTGTCTCGCACTGGCTGGCCACGTCGGCCTCTTTTTAAAGGACTCTCTACTTTTGGGGCTTTTTTTTCCACATATACATAGGTATAAATGTGTGATTCGCACGAGGACGGGAAGTAAGTCAAAGGGAAAGCGCCGCAAGGACAGCAATGGCACCATCTTCAGTGGAGCCCAGACACCTCGAGTTGGCGCTGAGCAGCGCTTGGGCGTTGCCTCGGCCCGTTTCTGTGCGAGGCCGATATGAGCGTAGGTGATCCGTGTAGGTGAGACTGTGCGCGACTGGTGACAAAAACCTGCAAATAGTCGTATATATGTTGGCAGTGAAGCATGTGACCCACAGCACATAAGGGAGAATTTGCGCTACCTGCGACTTCTTTTAGACATGACGCATTTGCGGAAGAGTCCCTGTAGACTAGACGCTTAAAAGCTGAACTGGCTTGTTCATCTGTTTGAAGGTACTGCTACTGATCGTTGTGATTGCAAAACTTAGCGGTTTGCGTTATTCTAGAGATTTGTCTCAGACGAGAAGAATTTAGATATTTGTTAATTAATTAATATAGAACGGGGTTCGTAGATTGATCTATTCAATATGACACAATTGGGTACATTAGGGACAGTCATGGCAAAAAGTACACACTGAGCGACAACAAATAGTCGGGTCTATGCGCTCGGGCGAGATTGAGTTTTCTGGCCGCTGTGGCAGGTCGCTCTCGCTGGCGCCACTGATCACTTCAATATATTTTCTACTTAATTCCTAGCGACTGTGTTCCGGGGCACTTAGAAAACAGCTGACGGTCCCCATGTGCATGTGGTCTATTTATTTGCTGTGCACTCATTCTCTTTCTTTGGGAGAGGAAAGTGGAGAGCTTGTGATGTGTGTATGGGTACTTCCTGTTCAATTAGCATCAAAACATTCTTAATAGATGTTGGCATTGCAGAGTGCCGGTCAATAGCTGCTTCCATGGCACAAGAGCTCGTAGTGGACAATATTTCGAACAGATTTTATTAGATTTTTCCGTGTGTCTATAAATTTCATTGGTATCAAACGAAGCGAGAGAGTTTCGGGGTAGTATATTCTGTCTTTTTTTCTTTCTTGCCAAGTAAAGAAACGGCGGAAGCCAATTTAATTGGTAGAATCGTGCGTCCGACGCAACCTGAAGGATTAGACCAAGAGCTAAAAAACAAACATTTGCATGTTCCACTCCTTCGCACGAAAAGGCTGAACGGGTGCATCAAGTGAACCCATCGTCATAGCCTGCAGACGAACTACTTCGGCGGTGACAGGAGGAGATCAAGCTATTCCTTTCCTCAGATATTGTTCACAATAGAATAAAGGAAGCCGCTATGCAGTCATTGCTAATATCCGTCGATTCATGCCCAGTAGACTCATCGCACACTACCGCTAACGTAAGGTAATATTCATTTTGAAGCGATGTAGTGTAAGGAAACCCCTAAAATATGAATATCCGCTAGCTGTTACCCCAGTTTGCGCCTTGTCGTCCTTTTGCCCTACCGTTTGTTTCTCTCGGATTTCTCTACTTGAGGTGCACGTTCTGTTCGTGCGGGTTACCGCGTCGTGCCACGCTGCTCTAGCGCACTGCTGATAGCAGAATGAGTCGCATAGTATGGCTAAACGGGCTTTACTCTAATAGACTAATATGATCTTTATTGCACGCCTGCTCCGCTAAGATATCCCTGTTTTAAAGGTGGGAGGCGCTGCACGCTGCCAGCTGACGGGCACGAGCTGTTAGTTACCCAACCCACCAGCCTGCTTCTTTCGTGGCGTAAGCGAACACGCGAAAATGTGTATATGTGTGCGTGCTTGTGTATAAGTGAGTGTTGTTATCACCGAAAGCCATTAAGAAGGGTAATTGTACTTTCATAAGAAGGAAGGTCTCATTCTCAAAACTGGCTTTACTGTCTACCGGAGTAGCGTTGGTTCGTTGCAAGAAAAAGCGAGAGACTTGTAGTAGACTTGCCCCAGTGTCACAGCGCAGCGGTTTCTTTATAGATGTGTCCGCGTATTACTACTACCTTATGCTAGCTCCACTCGGAAGAGAAGTTGAAGGTGAAAATAGACTTTTTAGCTGGGTAGAAGTAGCAGTTTGTTGATTCATGTTGTGCAACTCGCAGTGTCTTGCTAAAGATAGTGTTATCTCTTTTTTGAAGGAAGATATTCCTTTTTATGTCGTCACCCTTCTACAAAATATTATTACTTGAACATTATACTAAAACATTATTATTGTACTTTTGACACTGTTAAATCTGAGGTGAACCGCAGCGAAATCTGAGTGTCTTTTCGACATTTTTACCGTTCGGGCTACATTTCTAGACGCCAAGTGCTGCACGCTCCGGACGGTAAAGTTGCGAACAAAAATTCCAAGAACGTATTCCTTTGCCTGTCTAACAAACAGACACGACCACTCATCCACCCACCCACCCACCCACTCACTTGCCTGTTCTTGCGATTCCCCAAACTCGCACCTTCCCGCTGACTGCTTGTGTTTTGCCGTCTGCTTCTTCGTGGCCGCAGCAGCACTTTAACCGTAAGAGCTACTTATCTTACTGACGACGCCGGCGGACAACTTCGAAGTAGAGCGCACGAGGCTTTCGAAAATACCTAAAGTGAGCACTAAAGAACCCACCCGAACCAAAAGGGCAGAACATTCGAAACGTCGGAGGCTCGAGAACGGAGAACTGAAAACCGTGAGGGAAGACTCGTCGCTAACTCTGTCGCTCCGTCGGTTGGAAAGCAGCAATACGCGAAGGCTGGCGTCTAGGAATGAGAAATGTGAGAAGAAGTGAGAAAATGAAAGCTGTCAAGTACCATGGCGACTCCTTGATTCATTACGCATTAGTTTCCTTTCCGAACATATCATCCACCTTTTTGCCTTCATTGCGGCAGCTTCGGTGGCACCAGCGGCGGCGACGGTGCCATGTTACTTCGATTACGAAAGGGCGACAGAGGAAAGTGCAAGAGAAGGATTTTTCAAAGTGACAATGCGTATCCTACCTGTTTCAGTGGTGATAATGGTAAAAAAAAAAAAGTCGCTACATATGTGTCTGTAATAATAAGTTAAGAACCAAGAAGGTTGAAAGTTGTGGTGAGTAACCACGAACGGCTATGGCGAAAAGCTTTTACACTGTTAGCTTCTGGAGACGATCTCTATGACGGCGTCATATAGAATTTGTCTGATACAGGAATGGTACAAATGAAGATGGAGGCATCTAAGTGGAAAAATGCCTCTGCATTCAATAGGAACCAGCTGATAATTATTACTGTTGCATCAAATCGCGTCATGGCAATGACATCTAACAAAACAATAACGACGGTTACAAAGCTTACTAGTTGTTTCTAATTGGTATAGTGTCAATGACAGCAGCGATGATGGGCGATATGGCTGTATGGCTTCGTAGGTAGCTGGCAGTTGGCAAAAATGTCGAAAATATTGCTTAATGCACGGATGGCTGATCAGGACGCTGGTGTGCGTCCGCGATACACTCTGCGTGCCTGGCTGCCTTCGAAAGCGGACCAATATCGCGAACGCGAAAGATTCGGACGGAACAAGCATTTCGTTTTCGTTTGTGTTCAGCCAGTAGAAGTGGGTTGGCTATTTGAGAACGGCCTTTTCACTCTCGAACAACACGGCGGCCACGGTCACCGCTCAACAGGACGACAACGGCCGTCGTCACCACCATAGCTACCGCCGCGTCTTGCGGAGCACAAATCAACCCGACTGCATGTGTTGCTCCCGCTTGTACGCTTTCAGCTTGTATTGCTTCTGCTGCTGCTGCTGTAAGCTGGGAATCGAGCTGAGGCAGACAGTTGTACAGAGAAACAGTTGGTCTTTGAGCGTTTAGCTAGCATACCACGGACTGGGACGGCTCGGTGTGCCACTAGACTACGGCAATGCTGGCTGCCTGTTGCAAAGAAGAGAGCCAAATGGGGGCCGAGCATTACGACACGACAAAAACATTTTTATTCGCATTTATCATATCCTAGCTAGCAACGCACGTCCCAACGCGTTCACCGCTGGCTGTTGGTTGGTCGACTTATTCAAAGTTGCTCGGGAAACTGTGAACAAAGGGAATGGCCGCAACAAGGGGCAAACAAGGTTGCTCTTATGCTATGATGATTCGTTTATCAGCTAATCCACGCCGCGTACGCCAGCGCTTTTTAAGCCACAAGAAATTCAACTCGAAAGACACAGATGTCAAGACAGACGAAAACGGCCACTGCACATCATAAATTCAGCTTCGAGATCGGTGCCATTAACAGCAGTAGCTTGTCCGATGACGCTTGGTGGCTTTCTTAGAGTGTGCCCCTTGGAGTGTCAGCCATTGGCTTATAGGAGTATGGTTAGCTGTGGATGAGTCTGGAAAATGTAAACGTGCTGTATTGGCATAACCGTTAAGGAAAAAGGCCTTCATGCCTCGGCCGTCTTTGTATAACCCTTCATTTTTTGCTACCAACTGTTATCTGCCAGCTATCGTCTTTCCTCTACCATCTCCATTCACAATTATCTTGGTCGTTCTTTTCCACATATATACATACACACCTTACTATATGCGTACAAATACGTAGACTCACTATTCTATTGTCGTAGCGACTACGGCGACGGCAGCCGCGAAGATTGTGGCAATACCGCAGCGGCGCTGGCGCCATCGTAACCGCTGTACTATTTCAGCTACCCGATCGTTTAGATGACTACGTCAGAGCGGCGCCCCCCAAAAACTCATTAACTTGATTGATGCGTCTAATTACAAACTGCAACAGCCCTGCCCTCCTTGGCCTCCGCTTGTTACGCCGTCGCAAGTCCAGCCAAACCAAGACCCTCCAGTGAGTTATACCAGCACTCTACCTGCAGGTGCTCCAGCAAAACCACGAAAACCATTACCTCCTCTGTTAGAGTACTACTGCCCCTTTTGCACGGCAGAACGGTGCTTTTCCGTTCATTGCTGCTGGAACTGGGGCGTCGCGTAGCATAACGCTGTATCCTGTCGCATCCTACATCGTCGACATGTTATACTCCCATCTCTCTTCATATTCTCTACCTGCCACTACTGCGGGTTTGCTATAGATTCTACGCTTGGAAGACCAGGAGCAATCTAGAGACCTTATTCTGAGTCTATCCTAAAGGAAGAGAAAGGATTTTGTTGAGGAGCATTTCTCGTCCTTTACTACGCGAAATCAGTAGGCTGGGATTGTTTGGTGTATTTACGTTTATAGGATTCACTTAGTGCGCAGGGATGAAGACTTGTTTTACTTGAAAGCGTTCCATCTCGCCCGTGGCCTCATATTTGTTAGTTCTCGGTTCGTCTGCTTCGTTCATTCTTCTATTTCGCTTTCTTTCATTGTCTAGCAGTTCCTAGCTTGTACGTTTTCGCGCCTAACCCCATACGTTTCTGCTTCATTGGGGAGTTCATTGGTAGCAACGCACAACACCCCACTGACGAGTTTTACCTCCTTTAGGCCAGCTAGAGCGCTTAGAGCGCACCTCCGTCGGCGGCCTGTTTGCCTACAGTCGCGATAGGTGCTGCTTCTGAGTTACCAATCTGCTGCCTGCTATCCAGTGTTTCATTCAGGCCTGGCTTGCTTTACCACGCTGACAAATATTCCGCATTCCTATATGTTGTTTATTTTGCCCACATTGCCACTGGAGCTTGCGGTTCTATTTGCCGGTTGTTGATGTAATGGCTGGAAATGCATCCCTCCTTTTGGTATGTCGTTGTGGTTGGCTGTAACCTCTGTCTAGGAAGTCAGGACAATAGGGATTGGGACTCGGGGGCAGTTGTAAGACGGTAGGAATCAGGACGCGCGCTGTGTCTTAACGTAAGTAAGGCAACCAGGGATCTCGTCGTGCTTTTCCTACTCGCATTGCTTGCGAATTTGTTGAAATTCCTCTCTACGTACGCTTCTATACGCCAGTCAAAATCGTCCTCTTAGACAAATTCAGTTCTTGTAGAAGCATCGAAACAACAAAATGTAGTCCATTCGAGCTTCATTGAGGGAATAAACTTGAATTTTGTTTCTACACATTCTGCTACTTTGTTGTCTTCGTCGTTTACTAAAAATGGCGTGAACAAAATTATGTGACTCGTAAGACAATGTCGAGGCCAAAATTGAAAGATTACATAGGCAGGAACGATCATTATCGTTTTTGTAGCGTACCAGTATAATATGTTACTATACGTTCAAAACATCGATAACACATCGGATAGGGCTGCTGCAATGTTGATCTGCAGACAGCATCCGCTAACCCGTAACTTCACGGAGCTCTAGCCGATGAATGGTAAAAGTCTGGACCAGCAACAGTACTGTCACCGCTGAAACGCCAACCGTATAGTGGGCCATTTACTAATTCCATAACATTTGCTACTACTGATACTACTGTTACTAGTAGATGCAGTTTATTTGTTATTCTATTTCGGTGCGTGTCTTGGACTCTCATTCTCCAACACGCTTTCACTTGCGATATCTGCCCTAGGTTGCCTACCCTTCGATGACCACGGTGGTTGATTCTGCTTGATTTCGACTAAGAATGTACGCGGTGATGTCTTTTGGGTCGCTGGTCACATGATGTAGAAGGGATCACCGAGCCACCGTCGGCTTGTTCAGCAATAGTTTGTCCATCGTGCACGGCGGCGGCCAATCCCACCTGGACTTTGGCTGCTGCATAGCCACGCTATGTTCGCCTGTCGTGTACCGCTGTGGTGCTGCCGAATCACCACCAATGCAACGAGGAGATATACAGCATGGGAGGAAAGCTGCGGACGGCCATATTGGACCAATTTTGCGGCCGGTACGCTCCGATGACCGCGGTGTGGTTGCAGGAAACGCGGAAATGATACAAGGGTGGCTGCCTGGTCGGCCTGCGTCCTCCGTCCAGCGGTGAACCAGTTGGTTGAGCAGATGGCTGTGCGAGACTTTCTATTGACGATGGCCAGCATCTAGCCAACATGCTTGCCTCAAACGGCTAGCAGAGCTCCATTCTAGGGGCATTCGAGGATTCTAATGTACGTTTCTACAAATTACAAATTCTTGACTCTTGCGTTTCGATCTCGATCTGTTGGGCTATTCACAGTCACACGCACGCTTCAAACCTTATATCACCACAAAAGCACATGCAGTAAAAACAAAAAAAGCGGCATCACTGCGAAAGTATCAGCAGACGAAATAGCTCCTTGCCAGATATCTTTTTACGATTAATGCATTGAATGAAAGTGAGTTTTGCGAAGTGAACTTACTGTGTGAGATGTGTGAAACAACAGAAAAGGTCAGCTGTTTGATAAAGTTTTTGCTCGCTTTATGCTCGAGGTTTAATGATATTGTTGGTGTCTCCAG
This sequence comes from Varroa jacobsoni, assembly GCF_002532875.2. Lineage (NCBI taxonomy): Eukaryota > Metazoa > Arthropoda > Arachnida > Mesostigmata > Varroidae > Varroa > Varroa jacobsoni. Next base: position 135,193 of record NW_019213025.1, on the reverse strand, counting down.
AATCTACACGGACAACTATTGTCTACGAGTCGTCGCGCTCGCCTGCGCTGCCTTGTTCTTCTGGAGGCCTGGAACGGCACGGACCGAATATCAGAAGGAGTTGAAATCCTTGCAATCACTGCCTTGTCGACTCCCTTGAAGATAAGCCGAATCAAGGGTGGCCGTAGGCGCCTTGAGTCTTGTCTCGGTCGTTATAGTGAGCAGAGCGCCAACGCAACGTGAACGGCAGAAGCAGCAGCGGCGGACGCGTAGAGAGGCCAATAAAAGTGCAATAAAGAAACGCCTCGCTACCATCCGCTCATTCGCTCACTATCTATCGAAACGTGCTCCCCGTGTTGTCGGGCGCCGAACTCCAACCGCCAGGCTCTTGGCACATCACTTCAGTACGACAAACCGCTTGCGTTGTGGTGCTCGCGAGTACAGGCGATACGAAGACGGGGTCCCAAAGAAGAATCCCAAAGGACAACACATCATGTCGTCCTTTATCAGCCTACCTACCTACCTGTTCGCCTTCCTCCTCGTTCACCAGCGTACAGCTGCGTGGTAGTCTTATCTATACGCTGGTGTCGGCGCTGTTTCGGCGTCAGAGAAAACAAAGTAGCAGCAGCCTGCACTATTACCTCGTTCACGAGTCGTGTAAACCTGACTCATCTCGGCTGCTGCTGCCACCACCGCCGCCGCGTTGTCTAGCAGTAAATTCACTGTTCTACTGGTTTGCAGTTTCCCTCGTTCGCTCGCTTAGTCCCTCAACGACTGGATGTTGTCAATGCACTGTTGTTGTCGTCGTCGCCGTTGGCAGTGGTGATGGCAAGGGTCGCCGATGCTGCCCCCGGCAGCTATTGTTCGTAGAAGGTCTGCTGGTTCTACTGGAGCATTTACTGCCGAGCAAATTTAGCCCGATCGGCGTAAACCACCGATTGGTGTGGTGTTTCCCGGCGGCGACGGTTGGCACCGGTAGGCGATCAGTATTTTAGATCTTAAAGGGCAGCTGCAACACCTAACAGCGGCGAGCAGCTGGAGCTTTACGAGTCCAAGAACTCGAACTGACCTGTCTGTGCTTTCTGCACTACGGTATGACGTCTTTTTCTTCACACATCTGTTGTTGTGCAGTTATTACACAAGAGCATAGCTAGTTGGGTAGAATTTTGTACCTACGGCGACGTGGCGCGAACATCTGATACAAAAACGATAAAGTACATGAACAAGCATCGTCTCATAGGTGGCGTTAATTTCTTGTTAGGCCTCTCATATGCCTGCTATCGTGCATGACCGTTTGCGGTAGAATGCACGTTACAATAAGCTGCACGTATCAGTGGTTTGCGTAAATATCAAGAAATGACAAATTCGAATACAGGTATTATTGTGTTAATCAATGCAGTTGTATAAATGAAGCTTCAATCATATATCGACGGACAGGTGTGAAATAAACATAGCTAATACGTCCAACCATTGCTATACCAAATGAAATTTGCTAGACGATCTTTCCTTGATTCTCTGCGTACTACAAGTTGCGTTTCGTTTGTCAATGGTAAGAATTTTAAACGGTGCACTAAGATTTGTAGTTGAAGTAGTGGCAGTAGTCGTCATCCTGGTAGGCAACGAGGTCATGTAAGATAAAGAGATCGAAAGATTAACGTTCAGAGGGTGTGCGCTTTGCGCGACCCTATGAAAATCAGTCGACGATGAAATATAAATGACCATAATTTCACAGTTTCGATTTCAAATCCCTACAGCGCGCGCCACTGCTGCCGCTGCGACTATTACCGGCACCTCTGCTCAGGCTACTTGCTGTTGCTGCTGCTTCTGCTGGTACTTCGTTCCTCGTGCCCTCTCCTTGGGGGTTGTTCGATCGCTTTTTCAGACTGGCTTCTTGCTCACTTCTAGTTTCCTCCTAGACTCTCTCTCTCTTTGCGCCTGCCTCTTACTCTCTGATGTCTGTCAAAGATCTCTGTCGGCCGGATCTGAATTGACGCTGCTGGGACTACTGCCTTTGCCGCTGCTCTCGATGTCGCGCTTTCCCATTAAAGGAAAGCTGGTTCAATTCGGCCAGCCAGTCAGTCAGCAGGCAGCCATGGCTCGAGTCGCAAAGTGAGCAGCAACTAGTTACCCTGAATTGAGAGCGGCGACCGACGGCGAGTGATGGGGGTGCGAGTTAGCCTGTAGGGTTTGGGGTAGACAGGAGATTCATCCTCGCAAGCAACCCCGGAGGCGGCAGCGGAAGCAAGTAGTGCTGTACGTTGAGGACAGAGCGAAGAAAAAGGGAAGACGAGTGGAACGACTTCGAATGAGTGAATGCTTCAGAGCTTCAGCAATTCAGCCGCTGCCTTCGAGTACGAATCCGTCCAAATCGCTCTACGCTCGTTCGTCCAGGTCGTCGTCGTCGTCACTGCTGCTTAGTTCAACATAGCACGACAAAGGAGAAAAGGTGAATCCAAAAAACGGTGAATTTAGCCATTTGGGCTGCAGCAAGCAGATGGGCAAGCTCCTGGCAAAGAATGAAGAAGGCCATTAAAAAGCACCAGTCACACCACGACCATCACCACTGCCTCCGCCTCTTTCTTGAACGGCGCCACTCGTTCTACTACTAGGAGCGGAAACGGTGCGAGCGGCGCCTAGCAGCTAGCCAGCAAGCTCAACTGGCCCCCTGAAGTTTGCCAGTAGCAACAGCGGCCAGCGGCAATGTACTCACTATCTGGCTGCTCTGGCCGATCCGGCCTTACTGACTCGTGTGTTCAGAGCGATTATATCTTGCAGTCAACCAAAGCAGGCCGGACTTGATCGTGGGCAACTATCTGAGTCGTCGGATGGCTTGATGGTCCCACGTGCTCTAGACACACGCACAAATACCCACACGTTTAAAGATCTCCCCGGCGCAGAGAGAGAGAGAGAGAGACAGATGAGAAGAAGTAGCAGTAACTCGTGCAGACGAAAAAGAACAGCATCGAATACGCGGTTCATACAAGGATCTCTAGTAGAGTATATATAGAGCAATGCTATTTTCCTTCAGGTGTGGAAAAGAAAGAACGAATGACTGGGTTGCCGTCTGTGAAGAATCCGTATTGGTATGGGCAGCTTTAGCTATAACGAAGCGACCATCGATTCATAGTACTTGCTAAAAAACAGCTTCAGCAACAGCACCGTGAAATGTCCGTCCTTGCTCGCAGCTGCACCGTTAAAGGCACCACTAAGGAACACGCAACATCATCGTTGTTTTTTGTGTGAGTGTTCCCTCGTCTTCGTCCACGTATCGCCCTTTTTCCTTCTCCCTAGGAGAGTGCCGTCCCCATTGAACCTTCCTAGCATCGTGGCATGATTCGCTCAGCTAGTTTCTACCTTCTCTACTGCCTTCCCCCGCTACGTCTGCCCCCTGGTACAATACTACGTTCTTGTTGCCTTCCTTCTTCCTCTCTCAGTGCTTTAGGTGGTTCTATCTTGTTTTTCTCCAATCTAACTTCTTTTCTGTCCTTTTGTAATTCGTTTGCAGCTGTCCTCCATTGCTTGACACCCCTCGCTGTTTCTCCCTCTAACTTGGCTTATCTTTCCGCCTCGGCACTTCTCTCTTTATCTTTGCAACCATGATTGTTATCATTATGATTTTTTGTTTCGAAAATGAGCGAAAATTACCTGTGAGCAGTGGCAATAACAGGAGCTTCTGTTTGAACCTGTGAGGGAATTACGTAGGTGCATGTGCCAATGGCCATAAGACGTGTGGGAAAAGAAGAAGCCGACGAATATGCGTACAGGCCACATGGCAGATTATTTGGTAGCGTTGCCTTAAAAATTATCAACAGCAAGTGAATTGAATACAGGTTGAGGGTGTTGAAACCTGAGCATGACCCTATGTCAAATTATGGAGCTGAGATGGAATGGTAGTTTACATCATAAAATTGAGAGATAACAAGATATTAGCTTCCTTTTCTATGTTAGCTGATTTCCCCGTTGTAGTAAAATGTTTGCCATCTACGAGCATAAGCAGGTCTATATATATATATATATATATATATATATATATATATATATGATCGATTTATCTCGGTAGACGTTGACACAAGAGATTGGTCCTCGATTTAAACGAATTCAAGCCAGTGTCTATTGCAGTAATAATAGCTAAACACGCGTGTATGGCGTAAAATCTAAACCCCGCAATTTCACTCTCTACCCTCTGTCTAATTCTTTCCCGGCTTTCGAAAGAAGCTAAAAGTCATTACGGATTGTTGGTAGAACATGTACTGAGATTCGTACGTCACACCACTATTTGCATATCGTTGTAGGGTGTTAGCACCGACATCCCGTTTGCTATAGCCCAATGCGCTGATGTGGGACAGATCGGACCGTTGGGTAGTGAGCTCAGACTGCGTTTCCAACAGCAGCAGCTCACTGTTCACTGCAGCTGCTGCTGCTGTCGCTAAGGGAAAGATAGGACCATCTTTTGGTCTCTCACATGGCCTCCTACGCGATGGTCGCGTCTCCGTCTCTTTCCGCCCCCCTTCTTCTCATCTGTACCATGGCCATTTGGTCATTTGCACCACCTGCACTTACTAGCTGTTTTCCTTCCAACTGTAGGGTCCATGTCTGCGAGGATACAATGGCACACAGTGAAGAAGAACGAGCAAGGAGGATATCCAGGGGGCGACGAGAATTCTACCGTGGCGCGCGCCATCCACATGTTCTCTTTCGACAGTGACATCGCCACTACGGCAGCATATTAGACGCCTTCATTCGCAGTGATCCCCAGGGTTACCCCTACAGTCTGCACTCCCCTCAAATATAGGATCATACACACGCAGCAGACAGATACACTCTTATACAGATACACATTCGCACAAACGGAGCGGTCCGGTAATGTTAATTTCCGGACTTACAAGGGCTGATCGTCCGCGTTGGCGGGAAACCTCCATCCGCTCTCCCCAGCCGCTTAGCCAATTGTCTTTCCTATCGTGCCGTGGTGGCGTGTCTGTTCTGCATTGTTCAGCAACTATTACTTCTTCACCATTCTCTCAGTTAGCCATGGACCCTCTGCGTCGCTCCTTACTTTTATTTGACTAGGAATTGATCCTTAGTTTGTCACATCATGTTGAATAGAGGAAAACAAACGGGCCACCAATACCGTTAAATGAAAGCAGGAGCATACTACCGCGCTTTTCCTATTATAGCACGAAAATTGAAGCAGCCACCATTGTACAGTATTTTTCAACCATCTAACATTAGACATCCATCAGACGAATATAATTTTTATCAGAGTTCGAGTTAATCGCAATTTCTATGATATTAAAAAAAAAAATGAAAGTAAAATTCGTTTTACTTCTATGGAAATTCTGTGCCAGGCAGGATCGGAGGCGAGGCATGCCGTTAGTATCAGCGTCCGTTGTGAGCTCTTTGGCTGTTGTTGGTTTTGGTCGGACGTGCGAAGCGTCAGTTCATACATAAAGCGAACGATAGACGTCTATAAATGACTATTGTTTTACGCGATGCTGCTGCCCACCAAATGTTTAGCCGGGCTTTTTCGATCAGCTTCGGTACGGCTCGGTGGCATTTTTTCGACATTATGGCCGTCACCACTAGCATTGGTCCGTCGTCCATTCTGCTTCAACGGATTTGCGCTTTCTCGCTGGTTGCTCTCGGTAAGCTGGGCGACAGAACAACTCAATTTCATTCGTATTTATGACGACCCAGGGGCGATCAAGTCGTACAGGCGACGAACATACAACGGCAACGACGCCTTGCTCGCCGACGGAGAGGTAGAACCCGAGGGGTATTTTAGGACGTTGGTTGAACAGCGTAAGGGGTATTCGTTGGCGGTAGGGTGCTCGAAGGTAAAAGGCACAAGGGGAAAAAAGAGAAGAACTAGTAAGCATTAAGTTGGTTATGTCCGCAGAAACGAATCAAACCTTTCACGTATTGGAACGTGACACCGATCAGTGCAGAGAACACGGCTACTCGATAGCTCACCACACGGCGCGAGGCAGCGCAGGAAACACTGGATGAACAGATTGCCAGCAGCAGAAACGAGGTTGTTAAAGCAGGGACATTTTGACAAGACGCGAACCCCGGGGTGCAATCGAGAACATCCGATTAAATCTGATGGAAAAAAAAAAAAACTCTGAAAGCCTGAAAGATACGCCAGCAGAGTAGCGGCGTCAACTGTAGCGGTAAAAACCTACGAACTTCTATTCTTTCGTTCTTTGGTTATCGCTTTTAAAGCAAGCCTCATGTTTGGAAGAACTACTACTAATAGTATTGCTCAGTGTTTGTGTATGATTCATGACGCTGTTTGCCTGTCTGCGTCAAAAAGCCCGCAGTCTTTGTTCCCGTCCATGGCTGCTTTACTGGACACCAACTGAAGGAGTCAGGCAGGCAGCTAGCCAGGCATCCAATGAGCTGGTGCGTGGGCGCCATGGAAATCCGACGAAGCAGGGCGGGGGCAATTGGAGCGACTAAATCGGGGAATAAAGAAATCCGTTCATGATGAAAGCTATAGAAAACTATAGGAGAAATAAGCGCGACCTATGCCGCTGCTGTCATAAAGACCAAGCAGCGGAGTTGGATGCGTTATGCTGATGTATATGGGGCAATGGGGGGTTGGTCTGCTTGATAGGTTAGCTGTTAGTTGGCCTGCTTAGACTTCGTTTGCTCGTGGCTTGCCTCCACTAGACAGATATGGAGAGAGCGAAAAGATATGGGTGGTGGTCATGGTAGCGCCGCAGCTGCTGTGCGGGTTGTTTGAAGAGCCCTTGCGTAGTTAGTGAATGATGAACTTCTGGAGATGACAGTCCGCATCCCAGCTCGCTGGCCGACTCTCCGCCCGTTTACCGGCTACCGCAGTCTTCAAGGATTCATACCGAACAACGAGCCAACACCACCGTCGACATCGCCACTACGGATCGTCGTCGGCACTGCTGCGGCCGCCGGTCGAAATAAACTGGCAGCCTGCTTCTCACCAGCATCGTTGGACGGTTTAACTGGCTTAGCTGGTCACCTTTCGGCTCTTAGTGGGAGCCGGCAGGAATGCGTTTGCATACAGGGCGTAAACAACGAATAACCAAGAAAAGGATGGGGAAAGCGGCTCGTAAAAGCCGAAAACATGTTGAATTTCATTTCGAATTCATGGCCGACCTGAAATCGGGCAGCTGAAGACCCCCTGGTGCCTTTCTGGATGCAGTCAATTTTAACGGAGTACATTGCAGCGAGCAGACCCACCGCGGTCAACATTTACCATTTTGAACTACGTGATGATTATATACTCGCATTATGAAAGCTTCACACTTCATGCGTAACCATCTATAAAATTATGTTCTCATTTTGCACTTTATGTTAGATCCATCGGCGCAGGTTATCTACCGTATCGCACTACCTAGCTAACCTTTTCGGCTTACTATGCTATAAAACACAGATATAACTCGCAGAGGATCTCTTAGTCTATCGCCCTTGGACACCCAGCCCTTGAGACCCACTTACTTGACTTGAGCTACTTGAATATTAACATTCGCTCCTGCTGCTGCTAAGGCACCGACTCTCCTGGAGGAAGTTTGTGCTTCTGCTGCTAAGGTGCTAGAGTTGCTGATCCTGCACGCACTGATCCACGCTGCTTCTCGTGCTTTTATCCATTTGTATAGTTGTCGCCGCCCTATGGGTGCCCTTCATTTGCTGCCCTTGGCTATCCTAGCCCGCTAGTATGGACATGTCGGGAGCCCTAGCAAAACAAGCAAATAACTAGAAGCATCCCGAAGCCATATGGGACAGAAACTCGTAGCGCTACATCAAACGGCAAGCCTCACCTTCGGCGTAGTTCTGTACAGAAGAATGCAGACAGAAGATAATAAAGTAGTGCAGACGCGCGTCGGCTGCAAGAGCAGAGCTAGGAGGTCGTAGGGCATTGGCAGTAGCTGAGCGGTTCCAGAGACGCGTCAGGCTGGCTCGAGTAGAATAAGGCCGACACGGGGATGGTTTGCACGGATAACACGGAGTGAACAGTAGTAGGAAGAGAAGTGCTGGGCGGATTCGCCATACTCTTCACTGCTGCGCTTACCATTACCAGGTAGATACAAGGTTCAAATCAGGGTCAGGACTTGTCGTCGTAGAAGTAGTGTTGGTAGTTGCAGTGCAACGTACAGTACGAAGTCATAATTAACGGCAATAGTGGGCGTAGAATAAGAAACAACAGTATGATTCGATGGTGTGGTATCAACACGATAACTGCTTTTTCCTTTTGACGACTGCAGCGTTAAAAGAAGCAGGTCGGCCGACAAGCTCCACCGCTCCGTGGTACAGTTCCGTCCGCTGGCGGTAGGTTCGATCATAGAATGTCCCAGCCGCTCTGTAGCTGGGGGATAGCTTAACAGCCCGTCAGGAGTTTTGTGTTCCATGAAAGCTCGGTCAATTGCTCACAGTAGCGTCATATGACGATGTCGAGTCCTCATTCGCTCTCTCACTCATTCCTGCTGCTGTTGCTGCTTCTATGGGCGTGAGTGCTAAAGCCCCAACGGTCACGTTCCGTGTTCGTAGCTTGCTCGAACTCCCGACATCGCTACCAACATCAACCTAGCGGACCAACAATAGACGATGCTTTTACTGTTGTTGTTGTTAGCACCGCTGCCAGTGAATGCTCTGATCCACAAGCACAAGCCGGACTGAGACTGACCATGAAGTCGACGGCGTTATTCAGTCAGCACGAGTTTTGGTCGCCTCACCGCAGGCGCCACGGCAACCGCCGCCGCCGCCGCCGCCTGTGTGACCTGTTAATTTTAATCTGGACACAACCCCGCAGGCCCCTTTTCCAGCTCAGAGAGAAGCTGAATGTGCAGGATGGGATCACCGCGTTCTAGTGAATTATGTACTTGCGTGCCGATCTCGCGCAGCTCCGAGGCCGCTGCGTTCGTTTCCGCTCCTGTAGCTATCGAGTCTGCATCCGCAATCCGCAGTAGAGGAGAAGCTGCACGCGACAGGACGGCGGTGGAAACAGGTGCGGCAGTGCCTGGTAGTAAGTCGAGCTGAATCAAGTCATAAGACGACGACAACGACCAACGAGTTCTACTCTGTTGCTGTTGCTGTAACTAGAGCTACTTTTGCCCAGGTCTGATCTTGCGGTTGGCCTGTTACTGCTGCTAAAGGGTGACTTGGGGATCAAAATAGGATGGTGGGAATGGGCTGGGAAAGAAGCAAAAGTAAGGGGATGGAAAGCGGTGATGTCGTTCGCTTCATTTTGTTGCTGCTGTCGTTGTCGTTGCCGTTGCCGTTGCCGCCGCCTTTATCTCTTGCTTCAAAGTTCGAGCAACCTTGTACGCATTCAAGTAAGCAAACGTGTAGGGGGTTAGGTACGGCGAAACGGAACAACGGGGTGGAAGGAAAGTCATACACACCAACTTTACATTGCTGCCTGCGTGCTTTTTCTCTCTCTTTCTTTCGTACCTGGCTGGTAAGCGAGCCGGAGCTTGAAGTGCGTTTGCCCTCGTTGTGGCAAAGCTAAAAGGCTACTTCTACCAGCCGTACCGAAGCAGTAGCGCCTTCAGCTCGACGTAGTCTGGCTTACAACAACAGCAGCAGTACGTCCACCACCTCTAACCCCACATCTTGCTGAATATTCAAAAACACCTCGACAAGAAAAGCAGTACAGCCGCTGCTGTTGCTGTTATATGCAGTGCAGAGTGAAGAAGCTGAGATTATTATTGTTGTCATTAGGCTACGACGGAGCCGTGACAGCAGCAGCAGCCCCGGCGACCTCACCTTCATCTGCTATAAGTGGGTTGCTAGGTAGATAGAAAGTATATGTGAACTGTTGTCTCGCGGCATATGCGAGTTTGTTGGCAAAGGCTTTAGCAGCGACAGTAGCAGCAGCATCTCTTCTATGACGACGATACGAGATCTAGTGAGGATACCGAGATGGTGGGTGACAAACGAAGGATGAATGTAGAAGCGGGCAAGCAAGGCGGTAAAGGCAGGAGGGCGATCCTTCGGGGATTTTGCCACTGGGAAAATGTCCCTGGAATATGTAAACTCGTATATAAAGATATAGAGCAAGAGTGAGGATGAGAAAGAACCCGGAGATGAGGTAGTGGAAGAGGATGGTGCACATCGTTTCTCTTTTTCTGATTACAAAGTTACCGACGGCCCAACTCAGCGTCTGCTTAAGACTGTGGGGGAGGCTCTCGCTAAGACTGAGGCGACTACGCAGCCGTTCTCTGGAGTTGGAACATATTACTTGCTTTATGCATATTAGACAACGAACCACTACAATTTACTAGATAGATTTTTGTGAATCCTCAACGAATGCTGCTACGAGCGGTAGATATTTGCCGCGATCTGTACGCCGCGCGTGTGGTGAGCGCTTGTGGTAACAGGTAACTATAATTCATAACAGTCATTGCTGCGTGTATTTTTGTTTTCATGTTCAAACTGTTTCTAAGAAGCTACCGTATTACTCTGCTGCAATCAGTCGAGATAAGATAATGGCTGCTGAAACTTAACAACGCTCTTTGTTTCCTTGTTATGCCTACTTGCAGTACTGAGTCTACGGAACACCCAAGAGGAAGAACCTCCTGATCCACAGTTAATGCGGCTGGACAACATGTTAATTGCGGAAGGGGTGGCGGGGCCGGAAAAAGGAGGCGGAGCTGGAGCGGCAGCAAACGCCGCAGCAGCTGCTTCCGGGGGTGAAAACGCTATCGAGCACTCCGACTACAGAGCGAAATTGTCTCAAATCCGGCAAATATACCATCAGGAGCTGGAGAAGTATGAACAGGTAAGTGCTAAACAGTGTTGACGGAAATCATCTGTTTTAACAACATAAAATACATGTAAAAGTATATGAAGTGAGTTTTTATCAAATAGTCCATGTCAGTTGCTCTTGATTTTCGATCCGATTGACTGAGTCTTATTCATGAAATACGTGTTGTGACAGTATAAACTACAAAGGCGAAATCAGTAAATTTCATTGCCTACATATATAGATAAAGTGTACTAATAGTTCCAACACACAAAATAACAAATTAGCCTTAGGGGTTAATTTTTGTATGGACAAGCTGGTTTCCCCCTACCTTCTCAAGCCAACGTAGACTCATTCGTTTGTACGAAAGCAGTTCATGTGCCCAGTGGATCGTCATGCGTGTATATAGCCCCCTAAAGCGATCACCATATGTACATTAGAATCGACTACCTCTGCAGTATTTGTCCATCGAGGTGGTCTGGGGAAAGATTGAGTAAATTTACTGAACTATTTGCTATATTAAAGATTTCTAGTCTTATTGATTGAGTTAACAACGAATCGGACATGCATGCTCATCAGACCGAATCCATTTTAGAAGTCAAAGCTCAAGTAGCGTGACTTCGGTTTGGTACAGTTAACCTGAAAATATTACGGAGTAGTCAGCTGCTGAGACTAGTCATTGTGACAAATAGGGCAGATTCTTTTTGGTAAAGCTTTTTCATAGTAGTCCCAAAGCCTACATTTGATCGATCTTTCGTCCTTGCCTTGGCCAACCGACGTGTTCCTCGTTGGGGTTTCTCTTTTCAAGGGGCCTGGGCTGCTGTTCTTTGCCGCTTCTTCCTGTAGGAGAGTTGTCAGTCTCTCTTTCATTTCTTTGCCGGCTTCCCAAGTTGGTTATTCGCTCTTTTGCGCAAAGTGACTCGTCGTTGTCTAGTATCAGTCTACCGCCGGAGGCTACTCTGTAGGGCACTCTCCGCGATCCCTTCTCCCCTGTCTAGTCCCACATGTCTTATGTCATAGGTAAAAATGGCCTAGTCAGTTAAGGTGACGTGAGCTGCCAGTCTGGCCTTCGTATGGTATGATGGATGAGGCGGCGCAAGGGGACCCTCATACCTAGAGTCCTTTTTTCGACGACTGCTGCTCCTGCAGCAGAAACAGCCCAGTGAACGGTATAGTTGCTGGTTGGCCTCGTACTGTTCAAGCAAGAGGCAGAATCGGGAATATGGTAGGCTCCGACTTCGACGTAGCACACACGCGCAACTAGCGAATGAATGAACTATGTCAAAGGCTGTGTAACTGAGGATTCTCCTGTGCCACTATGTCTGCTACAACGAAGACGGCGGCGATTGTATCCGTTGCACGCAATGATAATGCTAGTGGCTGTGGCCGTTACGGCGTTTCGGCTATGGCATATGCAGCGTCGTTCTGGTGGCCATGGGCTGCGGCGGTAATTTATTGCCTCATCGCCGTAACGGCGTGGTGGTGGTCGCTGTCGTCGTCGCTACTATTGCCGGCACTTTTTCGCGAGACGTCGGCGCGAGCGAACTGCTTCTTGCTGGAGTTTACCGTTCGTGATTCGTGGGGCAGACAGAAAGAGAAGCCGGGAAACTTGCCGAAATGGTCGACTGTTGCTGGCAACAACAACCACGAACTTATGCAGATGCGGAATGTAGCTGCCGCAGACAACTAAGCGAGCGTCGAGTACTATACCGTGACTACTACAACTGCTAGTGGTGGCAATTACCGGATTTACTCTACCTGATGTACTTGGATGAGCAAGCTAGGGGTAGTGACTGGCTCAGCTCCACATTCTACGCCAGAGTCAAACTGTCGAGATGATCTCTTAGGAATTTCCGGCACCGTTATCACTATTAAGCAGTAACGCGTGCTTCTAGCAGCTCTTATTGCGAAGCATTCTGCATCGAAACTGCGACTAGTACTTTCACTACTACAACTTCTAGTATTCCAAAGTATGGCAGTTTACATAACATCGTTCTTTTTAAGCGTGGAGCCACCAGTATTTGGAGGTCGTGCGGGTTCGAGACTTTATGGGGGGCATACAGGAATAGTGTGAGGACAGGGCGGACGTTAGGGATATGGGATTGTTCATGGGGATATGTACTTGACGCGTTTGGGATGTGGATAGTGGTGACCGGGGATTTTTTAGGGAGATGAAGGGGGCCGGAGGAGTGCTCGGGCTGAAACGAGCTGCACGTCGTTGGCTGTTCGTTGGCTTGGGGGTGGGCGCAAGGCCCTCCTCCGCTGCCGCCCCTTTGCTGGCCGAATCCATCAAAGGCGGGCGGTGACCAATCAAATTTGAGCGACAGCCCTGCGCCAGGCCCCGTTGTCGCGCATGCGCAACTCCAGCCGGTGCGCGCCCGGGCGGCTCTTCCCCTCGCCCACAACTACCCTAACCATTACCCGGCCGTGGATTCGGGCCAGCCGGCTGGCAGCGCCGAATAACCGTAAGCAGCAGGCTGCTCATCCGCCGCTTGCTGCCAGTTTGCCAAAGCGGGGGTCCAGGATAGAACGGGACCGCTATTCCCGGGACCGCTTCGGCGGCAGCAGCGGCCAGCCGCCTGTACCGCTGCCATCGGCACGGCCAACACCAGAGAGGGTGAGGGCCGCCACACAACAGATCTCTTAGACTCCCTTCGTGCTCGCACTTGTCCCTCGTGTGCCTTTTTCGTCTTTCAAGCCGCCACTCAGACATATTGAACCAGCAGCAGCGCAACTACCATCACCATCCAGCCCACGAGTTTTCTCGGGTATAGTCGGTCAGACAGCGGGCTGAGTGCCTAGAACAGGGGCCCTAGGCGCTGCCACTGGGTAAATGGGAGAAAACAAACCAACAAAGGGAACAGGCATCTTGAAAGTGTTCTAGCATCAGGAGGCTGCTGCTTCCGTAGGCAGGAACAGTATCACACGATGCCCTTGGGTCGCTTAGATGTACTAAGAAATGTTATCTGAAAATGCGTTCATTCTGCGAACAGCCAAATGACGTGACTTTCCCGTGCTGGCGTTGCATTTGCGCCGAGAAGGATTTCGTTGTTGCAGAGCAGTAGTCGAGGCGTCCGCTGTTTCTGAGGAAGAAGGTCTGATTTATATAAAAAGAAGGTGTGGGGCAGACGATCTTCATGAGCTGAAGGACGATCCGTCTTCCTGCCGACGGCCTTGCTCCCTTCATCAGCAGTGGGGTTCACGTCCTTCTGCTACTTCTTCAGCCTCTGTTCCGCTATTGCCGCTAGTAGAGCTCGGCATGTTGAGCAAAAAATATCCGTGGCGTCCCTACCAGGCTTGCCTGTTTCCAAGTTGACCTTAGATCGTCAACTGTTTTCGGCGTGGCACGTAAAACGACAGATGCTGCGTCAGTGTGAGTGACATCTGATGAAAGGGGTCAGCCGACTGCTATATATTATTGTATAGAATAACCGTATATATAACCGTGATTCTATAACTCTATGTTCGCTTTATTTTAAGTATTGATCATTGATATCAGTGATATTCGATTGATCAACAAAATACAATAAAAACTAGACTGATGGCTAGGTATGTATAGCTTTAACTACGCTTGAACTCAGTTGATCTGTATAACTAGATATCAATCAATTACTAAATGTTAAAGTGTTTGAGGCAAGATCTGCAACATTCATATATTAGAGGAATCACATATATTGGAGAAACGTTCTATAGAATCAGCTGGTTGCTTCAAAAGAACGAACACACCTAGAACCATGCTATTGGTACACATTGCATATATATTCCCATTGTCGACGGAGTAGTTTGGCAGCTAAGACTCGGGTGTAAAGCGACCGAAAGTCGTCGCGTCAGGCCCATCCAAGGACACATATTACACAATCTGTGTGAATAAAGAAAACTGTTTTATATATATTTACATTCAATGAAACGTATTCAACTTGAATATGTCGTTTCACCGAGTGGAAACGTCAACAAATGGTAATTAACTATTAGTAACTCCTTCCCCGCTATAAAAAATTCAATGGAACCTCCTATACACAATGCTAACTATTAACCTAAAACAACATACCCAAAGGTCAGAAATACTTAAATAGAGAGCATCTTTGTTTTCTTTCTGATCGTGTACTTTGCTATCGAGAATCGTTACATGCTATGGAGTACAGTCGCTAGCTCGGATTACACTTCATGCGTTGTTGTTGTTCAGATGTGATGCTTCGAAGAGCTGCTGTTACAGCTGGGGGTGAGCCGTCAAGCGATACGTCGCTGACCTATCCCCAGGGCAGCGGGTCAGGCACTGTGTTGGCCCCTGTTCAAAATCTTCGGCTTATCCCCACCGCTGCTTACCATCGCCTGGTTCCCGTGTGCCTTTCTATAGATCGTCCCGTTAACCCCCTACCTTCTCTCCTGCTTGTATCATCCGCTCGCCGTATCATAACGCATGTGAGGATCCTTAAACGCGTCGCCGACCGTGCTCTGGGTTTCTCTGGGTCTCAGCGTCGTCAGTCAGCTCACATGCGATTCATGCCTGCTTTCGAACATGGTGCCCTCAAAAGCTTGTTCTACGGGAAAAGCAAAGTTTGTCGAGTAGACTTCACGCGTATCTTTCCCATCAGCCTGGGAGTGTTAGGATAAATGGGGGGTTGCAGTGAAGACGGTTTGTGAGTAGGACTTCTCTACTCTGAAGTGAAGAGGCAAGTAGAAGCAAGCAAGGATGGTAACGTCTCGACGAGACGCGAACGGGAAACGAGCTGAAGGTTGTTGACGCCGAACGGAACCTGCGGTGCACATCGTTCTTCACCAAAAGCAGCACTTTGTAGGGAAAAAGAGAGAAAACGGGCAAATTCGAAAAGCTACGCTACTTGGAGGCTTGTTTCCAGCAACAACTCAGTGTACTGTCTTGAGTATGCCCTCGTCGAAGTACAGCTAGTACAAGAGGTGCCGAAGAAGGGGATCGACACGGTGGCTTCGGACCTGAGGACTGCCGAAGGGGCGCTTACAAGGAAAAACCGACAGAGAGAGCGAGCCAAAGGAAGATAGAGAGCATATTCTATTGCACTGTGGCGTCACTACCGCGAAACGCGAAAACAACATGAATGAGAAGGAGCCTTCAAGTATTCGCGGCGTATTGTTGTTGAGTTCTATCGATATGCATTAGCGCAAGCCAAAATGCGGTTCCACTTGCTTTGGCTATGTTTGAAGAGCGTCTACTCCACATCGGTAGCTTGGAATAACAGCATTTCCTTGTAATCATAATGCCAAAATCGTTCATGTTGCATCATATGACGTTCAATATTGCGATTGTCGTTTTATACGTATGTACGTTGATCTAGATGTTACTTTAATTTATTTCGTTTTCCTACCTTGTCCTGTTATTATTATTATTACTAAGACGTATGCAAAACACTAAAGAGAGCGTGCAAAAATTGAGTGCGTCTCGCCACAGTGACCTGTCTAAATATACACAGTTTCCAGCTTGAGCAATCTATTGAAGCCTCTGAAGGCAGTAGAGATCTGGGAAGCAAAACGGGGATAAAAAGTTGAGTAGAAGACATGTATAGACGCGTTTAAACGAACCATGGTGCCACGTAGCTCAAGGCGGCGAAGTGGACTATGCTGCTGCTGGGTCGGGAGTCCTGCTGCGAAGCCGAAAGAAAGACAAACCGATGAGATTTGCATGCGATTTCGATTAGCGCCGGTCCCCCCGACCGCCTTCCCGCCCCCCATTCAGTGTCACTTTACCTTACCGCTATCGCATCAAGCTACGTTCACTCGCTCGCTGGGTAGACTGGCCCTCGATACTTCTCAGATTCATGTACAAATAGCAGCGCGCCATCGACACAGCACTTACTGCATGCATGAATTTGCGAGCGTGAGCCTTTAGTTGCAACTTTGTTTATATTATGGGAAGGAAAAGAAGGAAAAATAGGGGTGATCTGTTCAAAGTATTGGCCACTGGACGCGGTGCTCCCTACGCCTAACTTTCTCAAATGAGAAAACGGGGTTTGGTAAAAAAAAAATATCGAATTTTGTTATGGTTGTGCCGGTTTATAAGTCGTTGGGAGGCTCGCTCGATTACGAGACCAGCTGGTCACATATATTCCCATGTCTAGTATCCCTGAATAGCATTTGTGCTCAGTGTAATGTATTGGTGGCATTTGATTTTAGCTTAGAAAGCAGACAGTGCATATATGCACGCGGTGTTCGTATATGAATGTGCGATGAAGCCGTCCTCATAAATCGAATAGATATGTGTGTTTGTGTATGAATACTATACACATAAGAACGCGTTTACATGTGTGGAGAAACAGTCGTTGCATCCATCTTCCCTTAAAAACCTGCAGTGTGGGCGTCGCGAAATTCTCATGACCCTTTCCTCATGTATAGGTAACAAAATGAAGTATCCGGGTGAAAGGCTGGTCGGCAAATAGCAGAATTTCAATGTTTGTCTTGTCGATAAATTAACGAGCGACCGGAATACACATATTTCACGATAGTCACTAAAGATAAGAAAGAGATAGATAATATGTTCTTGCGGAAGAGAACGGTCAAAATTAGATTTACGTTTCGGCGGAATAATCGATCCTCTATAAAATGGCTCCTGCTGTTGTCGTTACCGTTTCTGTTGATGTTTTGATAATCACTCAACCATATTTTGAGGCATGACTACAACCCTTATTGTGTTATAGTATTGGGCTATTGCGACCGCCTGTCTGCTGTGAATTTCGATCGGATATAGTTGATCCATAGGTTGTACCTCGTATCCATGGCACCAGATCTCAAAAACCAGAGATTAGTGTTTTACGTATCGCTTGTTGCCAATTGTATTGGCGGTACAGCAAGACTGGCTCACCGACGAGTTCTACGAACTGGGTTGATGGGGCGGAAAATGTTCCTTAATTGTTCCCCGGCTATTTTTTTTCGAACCTTCATCTTGTATAATTATTTGTGCAATAAACTGCTATGAAAAAAAATACAGATGACGCACGTTTCAGTTTTTAGATAGAAGCACAGTCATCGTTAGGCGTCAACTCTAGCTTTTATTTATTTCTTTTTTATGAATATTATTGGTCTCTATATAGAGGATCTAAGCCAATAGCTTTGTTTATTAATTGGTTGTATCTATTGTTGCCATCGGAAACGGTGCCTGTAGTTTATATTGTTTCGACACGCTAGTGAGTATATTTAACGGTGACCTTTTTCCATTTGCACCAGCGAAAATTAATGCTATTTCAACTTGATAAGAAGAAGAAGAAGGTGAAAGATCACATTTTGGTCAATAGGCCACAGCTTTGAATTATGTATCCATTAATCTATGAACCCTTAGTGTAACGCAAGCAGTTCCGTAGAGCTCCATGAGTTTCCTCTTAGTATGAGGGTAAAAAGAGAGACCGGTACCACCCTGCTCAATGCTCGCTCACCGCCGTTTTCTCACTCTCTGTAAGATGCTGACTCAAAATGCTAATCATACGCATAAATATTACTTTGATTTATTACATTGCATTGCATTAGTGAGATATGCATACGTAGGCTATGCAGACGTTTCGAATACGATCGTTTTCGGGTGAAGTCAAATGGTCCTTATTTGTTGAGCTTTCAGTCTTACTTGTCGCCTACTGTGTTGATTTCTACTTCAGGGTCGGAAGAAAGTTCGTTTGCAATACTACGAAGTATTCAAACACTAGCATCGATCGCTTTTGCGCTTGGACCTTCGTTGGACCTACTGGCCTGCCTTTATAAACGTTCATTGTATTAAAAACAATCCGCTCGTTTTTTGTCGAACGAATCTCAAATAGTTTTATCCAAATAAAGAAAACTATCATGCGCGCAGTAAGGTCAGTCTAAGGACAAAATTGCTGCCTGCAATTTAGCCCGCTGTTAGTCTTGTTCGCAGGACTTTGGTAGCAGACAATCTCATTACGAAGGCGTTAGCCTTCGGCGATAAAAATATGGACCACAATGACAACGACAGTGATATGCGCCAGCAGTGTCCTTGGCGTGTAACGCCGTTGAACGCGGCGCGTGAAATTCGTTTTTTGTTCGGAGATTACCACTGGCTGCTAATCAGTTTTCAAATGACCTGCTCATCCGTTTGGTTCGGTTCGATCCATTCTGAATCACTGTTGCTACAGCCATTCGTACCTTCAGA
Organism: Varroa jacobsoni; assembly: GCF_002532875.2. Classification (NCBI taxonomy): domain Eukaryota; kingdom Metazoa; phylum Arthropoda; class Arachnida; order Mesostigmata; family Varroidae; genus Varroa; species Varroa jacobsoni. Next base: position 116,369 of record NW_019213025.1, on the reverse strand, counting down.
ACTAATGCGTGGCACAAGACGAAGAAAATGTAGGTGGTCGTAGTCATTGCGGCGGCGGCGGCGACGGTAGCAGCTGTATCAAAAGTGAAACGACAAAAGAGGGAAGAAAAAGATGATAGCGGGAAGGTAGGAGCAAAAGTGAAGAGTGATAAGGACACTGCCGGCCGCTGTCGGTCGCTGCCATTGTCACGGCTACTACTCATGCGAAATCTGACACGGAAAATTGCAATTCCACGGTGTCTTCGTTTATTGTAGCGCTTCGTTCTTTTCTTGTTCCTGTTCGTATCCTGCCTTTATCGAATCCAACTTGCCCTGTTCGTCCTAGGCGCATGAAGCTTCTTCGCGGCGGACCGACACCGAACTGTGTTGCAACGTTGATTTAGCACTGTAAGCCAATTTATCTCCTCACTCCCCCAACTCGAACTCCTTCCGTACGTGGGGTCGTAGTGGGTTTGCCACAGGAGTCGATCGAGTGGCTCGTAGCGGGGACTAGCAGCTAGTGGCTTGCTACGACTCTGATCGTCGTCCCCAGTCTTCCGCGCATTGCCACCAGCCTATCGCTCCCTACTTACAACCCCTGTCCCTGGCGGCGTCAGCGTTGCGGACGCGACGGAAGCAATGGCAGCAGTTCCAATCCCGCAGTGGCGCCATGCCTCTGATAAGATAATGTGCAGTGTGTTTTGTAAATAACAAATGACCCCACGCCTATATGTTGCCCCTATATGTCGTTCTTGGGTGCCGTTGCCGATCGCTAGCCGTGTGGGGGCGGAGGCAGTGAGAGAGTGGTTATAGTCTTTGCCTTCTGCCTTCTTGCTCATGGCAAGACTCCCCCTCACCGTCAGTTTGTTCCAACGAGCCAGCCAGTCAGGCAGTTAGCGCTGGCAGAGAGCCGATTATTTTATGAGAACAAGCGAGCAGTTAGCAGGGGCAGAGTTGGGCGGAATTAAACACTTATAATTTCACGCCATTTTTCCTCCAGTTAGCCTAAAAGAACAGTGAAGAAGAGATACGAGAAGGAACCGAAAAACAAGGAGGATTTGAAGACGACCCTGGGAGTCGAAGGGGTGGTTGGCAGTAGCGTTAGACTGTCGTGCCCTGCTTCTCGCTGTCGGTCTGTCGGTTGGTCGTTTACCACGAGCTAAGCTACTCGGCTCGCTCTTTGACGACTTGGAAGAAGATGAAGGAAAAGGGGAAGTGTAGAAAATGGCGTGGACGAAGGTAAACCAAGTGTTAGGGTTAATGCTGATGCTAAAGCCCGGTGAAGGCCAAAGCAGAGAAAAGAACGAAGGAACAAAGAAAAGGTCAAAGTAATAGAAGGAAGATGAGGCAAAAAGAGGAGCCTTTTGCTTACGCGCAACTGGCTCGGGTAATGGCTCTCGGGTAGTAGTCATGATTGCGAGGGATCGGGGTTCCACCTACGAAAGCGACACGCAGATGAACCAGCAGACCTCAATTTGAATTCTCCAGCCTGGTCCAAGCAAGATGATACTGTGAAGCTTGGTTCTAACAGATATCCCGAGAATTTTGGCACGCGGAGTTGGCGCTCCGTGTATGGAAGATGTGCTTCGGGGAGGTATTGTCGTTCGGCTGTGATGGCAACTTCTTCCGTTAGTTTCTTGCGTTTTTGGCTCTCAGTGTAGTGACTACTATGGCACACTCTTTTTTGAGAGAGAACCCAATTGCACCATCAAAACCAGCTAAACTTCGTGGAAGGAGAATACCAATTACTACAACTAGATTAGAAACTTGCATGTATGTGGTGATTTTCATGATTTGATGTTTTGGCTAAGTGTACGTCCAACCGTTATAGGTTTTGAGTACCCAGGTCATAAAATTTACGGTGCTGAAACACAGTTGACAGAAAAGCCAAGTACCTACAACTTAATTTTCAGATTCAGTTATTTTTATGGGCCTCATCGGAAGCTATCGATTTATGTAAATAGATCTTTGTATAGAAAACCTACTGCTTTAACTAGGGATCATATTGTTTTTCCACCAACAATAAAGGTATGATAGTTACTGCGTTGTCGGTATAAGCATGATGACCTAAGTAGAGTAAAAGAGAGGAACGAGTTGCAGTTAGATCTTCTTGTCGTGGGTCTTTGAATCGTAAGCAACGACCCAGGATTGTCCATCGTTCTCATGCTCAGAGGCCATCCCGATCCTTTATCCCGAAAGCAACGTAGCATTCTCTCGTTTTCTGCCTTGTGATTATTGGCCTACTTTTGGGGTCCGCCAATGGATGGTAATGTTCTCTCATACGGAATCTCTTTTTTCCAACATCAGACAACGACGTGGGCAAACTGCTGACTGGTACAGCTAGAGGCTGCAGGCAAATGAAAGAATTGCTCCACCGCCCGAAAACGAATTATAACGGTGGTCCTTGTAACTATCGGCCACCCAGACGGGATACGGACAGACGGGCCGAAGCTTTTCCTATCAACTATTGTTACTACTATTTCTGTTGCTCGCCGTCGTCGCTTGTTCTTCGATGTTGCAGCTCCTTTTTTCTTCTCTCAGAGTCCTTGCGGGGGCAAGGCGGAAAGGCGCTAAAGGAAATGCTACTCTTCGTAGTTAAGGTTTCTGCTCCTGCCACGGCTAGACGATCGCGACTGTGATAAGCACCTTGCGCACTGCAACCGGTTGCTGCGTTTTGCTCTGCCGTCCTTGTCGCATTACAGCATTGGGGTAAGTCATTGGTATATTGTCACAAGCCATTGACATAGCAGGCCGCACACCATAACACAACTATGGCGATGGCGTTGTATTGAGTGTTTCTAGTTCCCCTTCGCACTACCCCCCGATCCATCGTCGCTGTACATCCCTTTCTCTATCTATCGACAAGCGGCGACAGCGGCAAAAGTAGCCGAATGCCAACTACTGTCTTCCATACTATTTCTGCTTATATGGCCCTAATGCATTCGGGGTGCTATTGGTGAATCTAGTAGAATGAAGACTAAGGGTTAGGGAATGGTGGTCCGTCCGTCCATCTGTCCGTGTGGACCGACCGGAAATACCGCGACTGCTGGATGTCGGCATCGTAAGAGGGTAGCTAGCATGCAGGCCAGCCGGCGAGTCTAGCCTAAGATAGAGTTGCAGAGGAGGGGAAAGGAAAGAAAAAAGGACCGGTCGGCCCAGCAAAGCTTCGCGTCTTCCTGGAGAAAGAGCATGCGCGTATAACTGCATTCAGTAGCAGCAGTAATCAACGAGCAACTATTCAAGGGCCACTATGGCGCCGTGGCAGCAGCAGCAGCAGTAGCAGCTCATCGGTGGTAAAAGGATGATGATAATGACTGGCTAGCAGCATCAATGCTTTTTTTCTTGGACATCACAGTGAAGTGACATAGTTACACGAATTTATTCAAGGAACCATTTAAAGTATTGCTCACTACATGGTTAGTGGATCTACTGGGTACCCACCAAGGATTAAGGAAATATCCGCTTATGGTAAGCTTTACACTGAGCAGTAAGACCGTCATTGAAGCTAAAGCCAATTACATTATCAAAACAGATGACATGTTTGAAACCCAATAAAATAAAGATTACCCTACAAATTCTTAGGTAGCGTTAATATAATGCATGTTGCAGGAATGCCTTTTTTGTCACATTGTACAATATATATGTTCAACATGGTTCTGAAATGGTTGTACGCTTCTTGCGATACGTTGTTCCGTTGTATTAGTCTACGTGTCTCTATGTGTAGTTGTTGTTGTATACTTGTGTACGACGAGGCTTACCTTCGAAGCCTATATTAGGTGGAGCGTGAGGTGCCTGACAAACAGGGAACTAGTGGGGTATTTGGTGCCAATTATTGGCAAATAGGGTAGCAGAGCTGCTCCAACGGGGAAAGCTGCTCCCTGCTTGCAGGCTGAAGGCTGAGGTCGGATTGCAGCACGCTCGCTAGACACGCAAGCACGGCGCGACGGACGGACTGTCGGTGTGTAAGATTGGTGGCGGCGGCAACGGCAGCAGCAGATTCTAAATGTCGTTTTCTTGGTGGGGTTTTTGGATCCGGCGTGGCTGGTTCCGATGACTACAGGATCCGCTTCGCAGCTCCTTCGTCGTAAGTGCGGGAGGTGGAATGCGAAAATCTTGTCCTATCGCTAAGCTTCAGGTCTCATCTTCATCGTAGTGCTGCGACTCGTAGCAGAAGCGGTAGTAGTAGTCGGTGATCTCACCGCAGCCGCCGCTAGTGGCTGTCGTGATCCCTTCTGCGCACCAGGGAAACTCAGTCGGTGTCAGGACTGAGAGCTAGGAAAAACGGAGAATCCCCGCAAATCGTAGGTCACCTGAGTCGCTTTCAACCAAGAACCAAAGAAGGGATTGGTGGCTGGCATCTGAGCAAGCAATGCAAAAAAAGAAGCACTGGGGAGAGGCAAGGGCGGACGGCAAAAGCTTTTCGTGGTCGCGTTGGTGGCGTTGGTAATGGTGCTATGTTAGAGCGCTTACATCTGAAGATAATGTTCATAGATACCGCTGTACTACTCAGAAGTGCCGTAGCGCCCAGCCGGTCGAGAGCTCCGCAGCCAGCCAACCTGGGTGGCTGCGGCGGCGGCAAAGGCGCATGAAAGTTACAATTCCTATTCTCTGCCCCTTGTCCGCCCCTTTTTCTTTTCCCACAGTGCCCTACCCGCAGGGCAAATATAAACGAAATTCACAATAGACCAAGTTGGAGCGCTGCAGTGCACGATACACTAAGATGAGCTCAGTCTATGGGGGCTCAGTGTGGTCTTGGTGAGTGAGGGCCTTTGGCTGCACGATCCAGGTTACTCCTGCGCTCGGATGGTTGGTAGCAATGGTAGGCGGTAAGGGTGTCTTCATCGTCACCAACGCATTGCGTGGAACGAACATTTCTCTCTCTTTGTGTTCCGTGAACAAAGCTGCCGTGTGAAGATGTTCTCTCGTTGAATGTTCTCCCTTCTTGAAATTCCCGTTTCTGTACAGAGTGTCCTCTTGCATCTCAGGAGAACTCGGCAGATGCCTGGCTTCTTTCCGATCCCGCGCCGCCGCGAACGAACCAAGAGGTGCTTGCAAAGCCTGCTCACGTCGCTGATAACCACTTGACTCCTTTATAAATCCTTGTTCAGCTAACTTCCGTTCGCCATGCCGCTTCGCTGCTGCTACTTTTCGCGTTGTTCCTACTACTGAGAACTGTCTTGTTCCCTTTTTGTCGGTCGTACGCGGCCTGGTGCTGCCTTTGCCGTACCACGCTGCTACCATCGAACTCGCGCACTGTCCAGTCTGTCTAAAAGATTCAGCTCTTGTCGTCTTTGGGTCGCCTGGTCGGTCGCTGTCGCGGCGTCTCGATGGCTTGGATCGACAGGCCTGGCCGTGTGTGCGAACTCTCAAATACCGAGTGTGTATCGTTACTATATATACACTGATATATACTGGAGTGGTGGCTGTGTACAGCGATTTCCATGATTGTAATTCAGTAATCGACTGAATCAGAAACGAACAGAAAACACAATACTAAATCAGGATCATTGTAGAGCTGAAAGGAAGACCTTGAAGAGGAAATATGATGACCGGTCAGGCGTCAACCGTAAAAGCAAAAAAGACAACGACGACAAAAAGAAGACGAATAAAATACGAAGTCGATTGAGTATCCTCTTAGACATGCCGGAGACAGTGAGACAATGGGGCAGGCAGCGTGCTGCTGCGAGGGTGGGGGCGGGGTAACGATCCAAATCCTGACCCCTCAATCGCTTGCCGATTCCTCAACCGAGTTCGCTTTTCTTATTGATGACGAACTTCACTCGACAGTAACGAGTGATCGCCGCTAGTCGTCGCCCTGATGTCGGCGGCAACAGCGGCCGTGTTGTAGTGGTGGTATCAGTGAGTCTGCGTAGCAGTGCAGTGGATGGTTGTAAGTAGCTGCAGCGAAACGAGCGAGCGAACATTCACTAGGGAAACCGCTAGTCGAGTAAATGGAAGCTCCTGGCCAGCAATGCAGTGGAAGTGTTGCTTGACCATTCTCTACCTTTCGTCTATAGCGCTGACCCATGGCCATTTTTTATTGTTGTTGATGTCGAGACCGAGTGACTCCCGGAATAGAGGAGACGCTTGAAGTGCAAAACGGCCCCGAAAATGAAACGAAGGACTGACCAGTGGTCACTCATCACTCGTCAACCATTGCGCTGTTTTGTGCCCTATTTGGAACTGTACTCCGACCTGCCAGCTTGCTTGCCGGCCCACCAATCGACTGTGCTAGCGCCCCCCTCGATAGTCGACCTAGAGACGCCTGCGCTCGATCCCTCTTTCGCTGTGTCTGATGACCTGGATGGCTGCCTGCTGCTGCCGTCGTCTTTTGTATTTATGGCCTCTTTCGACTGCGGCGGCTGCTTCTGCACGCTCCAGTGAGTTCTCACTTGGTCGGTCGAGCCGATCGCGCTGGACAGTGGCGGCGTCGATGGCGGCCAGAGCAAGAGCTATAGCAACATCGACATGGATCCATTTCGTATACACGCATCGCTCAGGCGGTCGAGTTCGATCGATATGCTCTCGTCTTGCCGGATAATGTCCGAGCTTTGAGCCTTGACGCGGCCAGATCTTGAAGTTGGCTGTTGAACGCAGAAGCAAGCCAACCTTTCGTTGGTCTCACCGGCTGAGTATCGGGAAAAGTACTACCAAACCAATGATAGTGTTGTAGTGGACTTGAGAACGACTAAATAAAAGGGAGTTGGTGATATCTCCGCGAGTGTCCGCAACTACGGCGTGCTAATGGTAACTGGACAGTGGTCAAAAAACTAAGGATAGAACGAAACTAAGAATGCAGTAAGATGGGCGGCTCAGGGAGACAAGGCCAACCAACGAGAATGAATAGTGGATATCAAACTCTCCCCTTGGTCGATCCAAAACCATGAGCTTCTGCTGCGGTGCTCACATTGACCGGGTTTTCCGAGGGCCATTGACGCAGTTCGATTCCGGCTCGCTTCGTTAACTCCAATTCAGAAAGCCCAAGGACATTCGGACTAACATGGCGGCCAATACAAAGCCATAAGTTGTGTCGATCGGGTAAAATCGTAAAATATAGTAGTACTTAAGCGCAAGACTACTTGCACATCTCGCCTGGTAGATTACTTCTCTGCACTTCAACTCCCTTAATGATTGTCTGACTTTTGGTTTTTGTGAAGTTATTATTTCGTACATCCAATAAGATTCGTCGATCGATTTATGTGATTTTGTTAGTACTCCATCGAGTTGCGATGAATTGACGAAGCAAGTGCTCATAGGCGGCATGGCAATAGGGAAAATAAAAGAAAAGAATCGTCCAGAGAAGAACTTTATATAGCTTTCTCCAGTTTTATCGTACATATTTGCGTACATCTATTACTTCTGTAGCAAAGGGAACAACGTAAAATGTATTATAATCATTGGCGAATGTTGACGTTTGGTAGATCGGACACGTTGCTTCCCGTCGTGTTCCAATCTAGCGCTCCGATGTACCATAGTAACTGAAAGTGTTAGTTCAAAACTTATCAGGTTGAAACGTCGCTCGTGTTGTGGTGTCAGGCCGAGCCAAAATCCCGCTTTCTTTCTGCCCTTCCGATTGCGATGTCCTGCGTCCATCTGCCGCTACGTGATTTATTAAGGGCTATCATTCGCCAGCAGTACGATGCGGAGGAGCAAGGGCACTGCCTAGCAAGTTGAGCGCCACCAGCTCTTTTAAACCACTTGACATCTCTTCTACCTCCTTTCTGTCGTTGTTTTGAATCAACAAATCGCTTTTGCAGTGTGTGGGGTCGGGATACCAGAGACGCTGACGATTGCAATGTCGACGACCACGAACAACGCAACACAGGCCTATCTTACTGATTATATGTGAGTTAAGCTTTGTCGGGGGAAAATACAATATCTTCCTGTGCGTAGTACTACGACCTCTAAACCGTTGATCGGCACCTTTATCATTATTCTCTTGTCCTCCTTGGATTTTTTTCTCGTACTCATTGTGCCCAGCCAGCGCGTTCTTGACCAGTGCGCTCTTGCACGTTTTGCCCAACCTAGTCTTTCTGCAACTACATAGTTTTGTCGCAGGACACATAAAGGATGGCTTATATATCCGATCCAACCCGATGGCAAAGTCGGCAGGCGGCAGGCGGGGGTCGTCCGCTTCACCTACGACGCATTTAATCATGCATTGTTCTAGCTCGCTTGCTTGCTTGGAGGCACACGCGAGAACTAAAGCACGGAAGGACATAGGAGTCACAAAAAAGTGCCCCTCGTTTCAGGGCTCATCCAGCCAGTGTAAACGGGAATCGTTGGTTGTCCTGTAGACGCACACGAGCAACGTCAGCTTTGTCGATTTCGCCACTGCCGTCTGACGCCACAAAGAGCAAACGACTAAGCAGGCGGACTGGCTTGGTAGGCCTTGTGGCTCGCTTTTTCGTTGGATGAAAAGGAGAACATTGAAGACGGAGGGGAATTTAGGAACGCAGGTTGGCAGGAGCGTTACCGGTAGCGACGGAAAGAAAGGGTAGAAGAAAGGATAGTAGTAAAGCATTGGGCGTCGACCGGGAATGGCACTATGAAGTAGTATGGAACGAGGAACTATCTACTTGGACGGCGACTACGAGCATTGCTGCCCTGGTCGGGTTAAGTTGCACGCCGCCTCCGCTTTAGTTGACGCTGCACTGCCTACCAGTTCTTGCTGTCTAGCTATCCCATGTGCTGCTTGCCTGCTTAATAATAGGGCTTCATCTGTCTACTCAGACTCGACACGCCGTAAGCATTATCCTGTTATCTCGTCGCTCATATATCGGCATGGCAGCCGGCTTTTGTTTACTCGGGATGAATGTATCCTTTCCCCGTGTCCTGATAGTGTCGACTCGTCCTCCTGTAACCAACCAACCCGTCGATCCCCGCCTGCTCCCTTCTGTTGTGTACTCGCTCCCGATGCGATCCATGCCAATACGACCGCTACTGCGGCCGTTCCTAGTACTAACGCGACTACTTCTACTAGTATTTTCGTAGGAGCCGCTGGTGCCGACTAACGACTCTTCCTTGGTCCTTTGTTTGGACAAGGCAAGGCTAGACCAGCGGTTACTAACTCGTCGTCCAACAAGACGTCGGTGCTGCCAGGAAAGGCTGCGAGACGTCTGCCTGACCTGGTCAAAGCACACCATTGGTCATGCCACCGTCTCTTTGACGTTGAGTTCGAGACGAAGGAAGAAGCAGCCATCGAGCGAAGGGTCGGAAGGCCGTGAAATGCTGGTGGACCGCGTAGAAGAAATAGAGCGACGAATTGGAAGAAGGGAGATTATCGGAGATCCATTTAGCAGTCGTCTCTTTACTCCCACCAGAGTCCGCACGGTGGTCGTAGTTCCTGCGACCGTAGATCGACTAGGACCGGTCAGGACGACGGAGACCAGGGCCCGAGTGCTCCCCAAGTGTACCCGATTCCTGATGCCGAGTTTGCCTATCTACCTAGCTACTCCCTAGAGAAACCAGGGGAAGAACAGTTGCCTGCGGGTCTTAAGGCCCTAACCAGCAGCCAGAGTCTAATCTCTGGACCCATAGACATAGTAGTGACGACTGGCAAGAACTGGTTTACTGGACATTGAGATAATATTAAGGATATCGCGGATATGTGTGTGGCGTTGTGTATATAACAGCAGCGGCAGCAGCATCAGCCCCGTAGCAGGATCTTGTATTAGCCGCGCAAGCAAGCCAAGAACCGAGCGAACCGAGAAGGGAGGCTAGTAAGAAGGGGGCGATGGGGTAAGAAGGAAGGGCCCAACGTATTCTGCTGTTCTACTGCCGCTGCCGGGATGCATTGTTCTGTTGTGTGTGACCTTTTGTTTCGTCCTGTCAACCAGTCCATTGTTTACCCTTGGGAGTGGCGTGAAAGATCCTACACCTAAAGTCTCTAACCCAACCCAAAGCTAGGAAAAGCTGGCAGGCGTCGTAGGCCGCACCATTGGCTGGGTTAGGCCTTTTCTACCTAATTCGACCGCACCTATTCAAGAAAGACGTTGCATGTGCGGGAGATGGGAGGCTTCCTTATTGTTATATCCGTCAGAATAGACGTGTTATCTATACATAATAGCAGCGATTGCTAAGGAGTACGAAACTACCGGAAAGAAAGAGGGCGACAACTACACTCACTTTAACAATACCGTTCGACTATGAGTGCAACACATGAACAGAATACACTGAGCTCAAAAATACATAGCTAAGTTACATATCCCAAATTTTCGTCATTTTCATGCACGGTCCGAATGCTGTGCCCGCATCATGCAGTGAGCCAGTGAATAATGATTACGACCTGTTCCCACTGATGAATAGATAGGTCGACTTTTTAGCGATCATTTTATCTGTATCCTCTAGGTTACTAATACATCTCAGTAGTAGGCTGTTGGCCAACGCCGCTGCAGCCGACGCATCCGATCCATGGCTTTCATCGTTTTCTCTCTATCTCTTTCATGCTGACACTCACTGGTACTATTATCCGTCTCACACTTAGTCACTCGTAAGTCTCACACTTTCGTCGCCATTGTCGAGTCAACAATCCAATTTCCGTAATCGAATTTGAGTGAAACGCCCTTTGGCCAAACAGGAGCAACCCTCCTGGAGTAACTCGGGTCACCCAGCGAACCCAACTGGTCGGGCTTGTCCTTCGGCTTCAACCGTATCCATGGGCTGAACCTGTAACTGCTGCTTGTCTTTCCGTTGGTTGTTGTCGGCATCCACTGCGACCCAATACGAATCGGTGGGGCACGAGCCGCCTAGCCGCTTCCGAACGCCCTCCAGGCGTCGGACGCAACAAAAGCATACCGGACTGCGATGAATGCTTTACGGCGACAAGATACGATACGACCAGTGCGTCTACTGTTGGCGCTACTGCCTTTCTCCCGGCCCTGTTACGGAACTACACAAGACATAACCATAGTGCAGGCATTCAACAAGCTTCCCAAGGCGCGATGGATAGGTTTGTGTAAGGTGTCTTTTTTCTCTTTCGAGAGAAAAAACAGAGGGAGTGAGAAAGAGAAAATGTGTCATCATTGAAAGTTGTGGGTTGCTTGTATGAGTTTGGAGCAACCGTTGTTGGTACCAGCGCGTGAGTGCCAATGAGTGACGAAGCGATGAATCGATTGACCGACCAAAAAGCTTTTACTCGTTTTCTCCACGCCTAGGTAAGTGCGTACGGACCGGCCACTTGGGTCGTCGCCATCGCCCGATTTACCTCAACTGCAGTCAGTCAAATGGCCCACTGTTGGCCCTTCTCATTTCTCTACGTCGTTGGCCGTGGCCATGCGGAAGCAGCATCGACACTAACATGGAAGGCCATTGGCATTGTATGGCTATAAGTTATTTTTATTTCGCTGCTGGTAGCGGCCTGAGCGACCAAGAGGCTATTTGAGAACATAACGACGTCTTTGGGTACCCAGTCTCGTCGGTCGCATTGGATCGGCGCAAAGGCGACGAGCCGACAGTTATTTGGGGGTCTGGGGCTCTTCTCGCTTTCAACGCCAATTGAAATTTTCAGAATGTGCTTGAGGATAACGGGAAATCGGGAGCGCCAACCGCTTAAGAGGGAAGAAAGTTCGCCTTCGTTGAAGATGGAGGCGACGCTAGCAGCCTGCAACCAGTCGTCGCTGCTGCTACTGCTGCCGCCTCAACGTTCGAGGATCGTAGTCGGACTTTAGGACCCTACAGAGCCATCAGTGCTCGCCGCACAGATCGCAACTGCCCACGCTCAATCGGGGTCGGACGATTGGCCGGTTCTGTAATGTTGGAGATGCGAGCCAAGCAAAACAGCGATGGGGGAAATCCTGGGTGTGGGGGGAGTAGCAACGGCACACGACAATAAAAGTGTCCGTGGATCGTATTTTGTTGCTGGTAGCTGTTTGTCGATTCCTCAGTCGGTTTTCGGGATATCTCCTACGCATATTTTTTTCTAGTCGGTTCCCTTTTCAGTCCCTGTAACTCCCTCAATGAGCTGTTGCTGGTGGCTTTGCCATACAGCCAGTTGGCCAACATTCGTAGCTAAGAGTGCCCCTAAGGGAACCACTTGGCGTATGCAGTAGGTATTTCCGTCGAGTTTCTGCTCATTTCCATTCTTTTTGTTCTTGAACGCCCATGTTGTGACGTTCGCTATATAGACTTTGGTTTTGTAGCTAACCACTTGCGTCCAACGGCCGTACACCTTTAAATTGGATCCGATTGGCGGTTTTTCTCTGGCCGTAGACCAGAGTAGTCGAACTTTGCATTTCCAGAGAGAGAGAGAGAGAGAGAGCGAAGGAAACCCTGAGTCCCTTGGGCACGTTCAGTTTGTCGGATGCTTACGAATGACTAGCGTAACAACAACAACTGGACAAGTAGTCGACAAATTGTAGTTGTCACTGACGTTGCAACTGCACTACGAGTTGTTCCGTTGCACGGACTGAGTTGTACCGCTGCTTTTGCCATGCGATATGCTAGCGGTGCTGTTGCCGTCCCTGCAGAGGCAATCGAACTGCTGTTTGCTGCGCTATGCGTCCTAATTTATAGCGACTTGGATTTACAAGCAATTGGACAACCGGACGTTTCGATTTTCTACGAATGGCTGCTCCTACAACCGCCGATATACTAGGTACAATCACGATTACGGCTCACGCAATGCAACTGCAGCCATATAACAGCTACACCGTCATAAGTAGCACCGCGGCCACCTGCACGTCTGTATTTGTACCACATACTGATGGCTGATGTCTTGATCGTTCCCATAGAACGTTTCGGCGTCCCGCGAAAAGAGTCAACACCTTTCTTTGTCATTTTCAACTGTTGTCAGGACAGAAACTGCTGCGAATGTGCTCCTGGGCGTGATAATGGGAGAAAATGGGAGCGGAGCTGATGGAAATGTGCGATTCTACAACTGTTCGAAATCTCATGTTTTATCAGTAGAAACAAACGGACTCGGCTGACGCCTACCCTCTCTCGTCCCACTAAACTTCCATCCTCCATATTATTACTTCTCTTTAGCCTTCTGCGGGAGGTGAGAAAGGTAACAGTACTAGGCAAGTTCCTTTTGTTGCTTTGGACTCAGACTGATTTACTATTGTCAGCTAGATTGCTCACTTCTCAACCCATAATATGCTAGACCAACCCATAATATGCTAGTGATTTCTCGGTTGGCAGCTTTACTATGTTAGCTACCTAATGCGGGACTAGGTACTAGCCCTACAGAACTACCACTAAAACTCGCACAGAAATTAAAGAGAAATACCACTAAATTTCTTACTGCTACTGCTTTTTGGCATAGATCTGATTCTCCAGAGCTTTTGTACTGTCACGGTTCATCCTCGATGTTGTCACGGCACCGCAACAAGGATAACGTACTTCCACAACTGTCAACAGCATTGTAATTCGTCGTTAGTAAACGTAAACCGACCTGATTTCACCAGCAGGAACCACAGCAGTGATAAATCCAACGTAATGATCTAAGCTAGGTAACATTAGTCAACGACGGGATGCCCAAAAGCGAAGCTTTATTGCCAAATGGATCAGGTATACCGAAGATCTACCGTAGAGGTGCATACATGTGTCCGCGTCCAAGTGCATCCATCTAGCGAACGCAACGGAGTCTCTAATAGAAACAAACAGAATGCGATTGGTCGATCTACTAAAATATTGCTTAGCTCTGCTTGCCAGCTAGAAGTGTTGTCAGCTAGCAATGGTGAGGTGCTACTGCAGGTATGAACCGACCCCCAATATGGGTGTGAACGCTATTTGTCTGTTCGAGTTTTTTGCTCGCCTTAAGCAAACAAGAATGAAAAAGAGCACGAAAGCTAGAGAGGAAATGGCTGCGTGCATCTGTACAGCACAAACGCATCGTATGCGTCCGTTTATGTGTAAATAGCTAGTACTACTTTTATGTGCTAGTGGCTAGACGCCGGTGTTCGTGGGTAATATAGATTGAAGGAGGTTGACGGACATACGCAACAACAACAGCCGGACAGGGAACAGATAAGGTGGGTTGTGTACACGAAGGGCTTCAGCAGCATCATGCACCTGGCGCGTGCCTAGACGACACGAAGCCTTCCGCAGGACGGCGGCTTTGGATCGCAAACAGTAGCGGCAAAGGCGACCAGACAACTCGAGGTATACTGGTCAATGTAGGCTGCTGGATCGTCTCGCTCAAGCGGCGCACTCAGGCATCGACTGAGTGCCGGCTTTCTGCTGCCAGCGTCTCTGCTTCTTATCGCACAATAAACAAAAACTGCTCCTTACTCACTTATCCGCTGCTGCTGCTGCTGCTGTTGCTACCTCAGCTAAGGGGGAACGAAGCAGGGGGATGGAAATGGATTGAACTTGTTTGAGGGAGTAAAGGCTTGCGGTGTGTGGAAGTTACTCCTGTCCAAACCGTGTCCAAGGAACGAGTCGCCCGTGCTTCAGAAAGCGAAAGAAAGTGAAAGACAGATAGGGTTGTTGTTGATGCAGTGTTACAGAGATACGATGGAGAATGGAAGTGCTCGAGTATGTATATATGTATGTACGACATCTACGTGTATCTGCTTGCAAAAGAGGTGGCCTGCATTCTCCCGCTTTCTGCCTTGCTCTTTCTCCGTTGGGGTCTCTCCATTGAAAATGTGTTAGGCTGCGCTTGACTCGATTCAGCTAGGGCTCGTTGGGCCGCCGTTTGTTGTGCGTCATGAGCGAAATCGAGCTGCGAACAACGACGACTACTACCACATCGGCAAACAACTCGTCGACACATTCCCGTCAGGCGGGCATCATCAACGAGCAGAAGGAAGCTTATACTCGACACATGCTTACTGCTAGACACCCTGGTGATGGGAGACAAGCAACCATAAGCCAGACACGTTACACACCCCCACTCGCCTGCACAAACCCTTTATCATTGTTGGCGTCGTTGTTGTTGTCGGGGTAATGGTAGTGGTCGTCCCAAGCTAGGTCGACGCCGCGTGAGATGGCCATACATGCATGTTGTTCTCAATCTCAGCCGCTCGTTCTTTTCATGTGAATTATGAGACTGAAGAGATAGGGTTGCACTTGGCCTGCCGCATACCTAGGCGGATAGCTATGACTTAAAGCGTATTTTGGAGCTGGCGAAATTGCACAATATTCTGTCGATATACTATACGAACCTGACAGGCTCGGACACGAAATCTGATTGAACGAGCAGAGCCTTACACAAGTTGAGAAAAAAAATCAAGAAAATCATTAAGAAAAAATATGCTTTACACGTTTACCGCTTGAAAATGCTAGCGGTTGAATAACAGTTGGCCCTCCTCTACAACATATGATACACGACATATAGCACGGAGAGTATGTTCTATACAGGGGACAGTGATGGCTTCCGCGTTAGGCTTCCAGTTGAAAAGTAGCGACATACGAAGGTGCAAGATAGGAATTCAGTCAAGAGTCAACAGGGCAGTATTGAGTTCATGTCATTGTCATGAGAACCGATGGAAAGAAAGTCGTCAGCGATGGAGACGAGTCGGCGGACGTCTTCAGCAGCTCTGTGCTGCAACTGTTGGTGCTGCTGCCGCTGCTATTAGTTGTTGCTACTACGTCTTACCAGACTCCATTCTTTCTCCTACGTTCGTTTGTGCCGTTCTCGTGCAATGGATGGCATAAAAAATCAAAGTGCCCCGACTACTTCTACTGTGACTGTTGCTGCTGGTTTTAATCCTGCTGCTTTCTCCTATATCGCCATTGGCCACATACATAGACCCCTCTGGTATATAATGATCGTGCATTTACTTGATCAGCATCATCAGCAAGACCATAATCATGAATTGCTGCCGGTGGCTCGTCGGCGGCAGTTGCGGGAACGAGAATGACGATGATGATTTTTATGTGGACCGGGCTACAAACGACTACGAGTCAGGAACGATTCAGGCAGTGCGATGCGAAACAAGGCAGGCCAAAACGAACGCGAGATATTGGTGCCTGCGTTGGAGAGCTTACTTGCTCCACCGCCACTGCTGTGTATGATTGCCATCAGGGGCAGCCGTCTCTGTCTGCCTTCTATATGAGCCGCCGCCGTCCCCGAAAACTATCGCTGGCTGAAGCCATTGACGCTATTGTCTTTGTGCGATGTGAATTTTCCTGCATGTCCTCGTTGTTCTCGGGACACTTATCGAGGCTTGGTTTTTCTGTTAACTATCCCGTCCACTTACTAGCATTCGCATAGACGCACATGGTACTTGGATGGCTCACTCTTGTTCCATTTGGACGACTCTTTTTGGCTTGCTGAACTAAAGACTGCCTCGGCATACTTTTCATACCCTCTATGAGTCTCCGACTTTTTCTGGTCTCTTTCTGCTGCGGACAGTTGTATGTACGTGTACAGAAATATACTAGTCTTTGATTATATATATGCTCGCTGTGAGTTAATTCCTACTAATAAGGGCCAATGTCCGTCAGTGGGCGTCTAGCTAAGTAAGAACCCTGTATTGCATTTTGCTGTTGTTCTATAACACACACGTCTATAGAACGGATACAAAATTGCTTAGAATTGGACGGAACAGTAGCCTCGTCTTCGGTGTTTCTTACTTGTACTAACTAGGTCGACTTGGCAGGTCGAACGCGTAATTTAAGGGTTTAATATACTTTCTAGCTAGGTCTGGCTTGACAGTCCCTGTGATGTACATGGGTTGGTAGCAATTGTTGATCGGGCAGCGAGCCGTCTGGTTGGTTCGTTCGATAGAGGGGAAACGGAGGGGTATTTGCTGGGGGTGGCACAGCGGACCAGGGGACACGGAGCATGGTCAAGGAGTCAACAGGCTATAATAAATACAACCACTTCGGTGTGGAGGGATTCTTTACACGGGAGTGGTGGTGTCCCGGAGCGAACTGGTCGTCGTCTTCGTCAACGTCTGGTTTGGGAAAGTGCATCGTTGCGCCAACGAACGGCCGCCACACCACCGCTGGCGGCATTGGCTTGCCGATCTGCTGTCCAGGTGGCCGTAATGTCCTCCTATTTGGCTATACTCGATGTGTGCTAACTCACGGCTAACGTGGCAGCTTAGCATCGGTAGTGGTGCAGTAGTGGTGGGTAGGCCAAGCTACCAACGAAGCGGTTGGCCAAGTTGAAACGGATGATCTAAAGCGTCACCAGCCGGCGCCAGCTACGTTTTCGACCAGGCTAAACCGATGAACGAGCGGACGAAGGTTGAAACTGCTGGAGCTTCTAACACGCTGACGCTAGCCCTAGTAAGTCGCTAACCTTGCCAAACTATCCGGCGAGAAGAAGCTATTACAAGGAGTTGCTCATGACTGTTACTGGAGGCCACCCTCTAGACTATTAACTAGTCTGCTCTCTTGCCACCAACCTGCTAGGCTTGTGAGTTGCATACGAGTCTATGAGTTTGCCTGTAGGCGTCGTGTATTAATTCAACAGCAATATCAAAGCTCCAACGAAAGGAATAGCAGTCGAAGCTGTAGCTGCACCAGGTTCACTCGACGATAGCGCCGCTAGCTAGAACATTTGGGACGGGACAACCAACTGGCGTCAGCGGAGCTATACGGCGCCTGTCTGTCCGTTGCTTGGTATCTATGCAATTTTCAATTAACGGGGATTGGCGTAAATCCCCGCGGTTTCTTCCTCGTTGCTTTGGTTCAGTCGGTCAGCCGTCTCTTCAGGTCATCCTCTAGGTCGAGTCCCTCGGGACTACGGAGAGACTAGCCGGACGAAGCCTGGTTAAGAATGAGAGAAGAAGCACAGATGAACATATCTAGCCATCTGCAGCAGCAGAGGCAGGCGAATCCATCAGTTGAACACAAAGCGTAGCAAAAGGCTTTTTTTTAGTTGCCTAGAAGACGAGCTACCGACATGTTTTTGTTCAGATAAACTACTGGACTACCAGCGGCACCAGAAGCAGGCAGTTGAGATACTATCTGACAAGAAGCTTACATGGCCCGAAAAAAATCTAAAGACTGAACAGCTGTTTCGGTCCAGACCGGCTTAGACTAAATCAGGCTAACGTTAGATTTTCTAGAAGAAGCAAAGCAGGTCTGCGATAGCAGAGGGAACCTCTGAGTGTGATGGAATAAACGTGTCTCTTCAAACCTGTTCCGTTTTTGTCTCAATTGCTGCTGTTATATTACTTTGCTTTACGCCAAACCCTATGTCATCAGACTGCAGGAAATCCGAGCGCATGCCTTCCGACACCTTTTCAGAGGTTTATATACAGATAAACGGTGCAACGGCATGTATTTGCGTCCTCGCTCATGGTGCTTTAAGTGAAACCATAATCCATAAGAACTGGCTAAGGATGCTACCTTATTCTCCTACAGCTTCCGGGAAGACTGTCGGAAAACATGGCTGGTGGAGGTTCCAGGCTACGTTGAAGCACCAGCAGTTCCTATTCTTGCCTCAACTATATCTTAAGCAGCTCTTTGGCATTGTACCCATGTACACTGTGTGTGTGTTCGCATGTTTGTACGAGGAAGCCGGGAAGTACCGAAAGCCAGAGTCATCGGGTAGTCGTAGCAGCAGTATAGATGAGTGCTGCTAGCGCTAGTAGTAGTACACTTTGAACGACTAAGGCTGTCTAAGAGGCGGCAGCCTAACGGGAAGACATGGTAGGAGCTCGTCACTTAATGATAGAATGAGTGGGGTAATACGCGCCCCGGGCCACCAGCAAGCAGCCGGCTACTCAGCCGGCTACGATCCATTTTAGCCTAATAGTAGTAGTACTAGTGGTGGAAATAGGGGTATACACAGAGAAGTGGGGAAGTTGAAGAGGCTCAAGCATAGAAGGATTGTAGCGAACTGCTACTGCTGCGGGGGATAGCAGCAACGGATGGAGTAGATGGAGGGTTTCTGCTCGACCGTTCGTCTCACGCCGTCACCGCCGCAGCAGTCGACGCCGCTGCTGCGCTAGCCTTCCCTTATCCACACACATGGCGCTACACATACATAGACAGAGACTTCGACGCACAGACACACCACCTCCTAATAGTTGCTATCTGGCCAACCGCCGCCGGGCCCCATTACCACGGATCGCGAGGAAGAGCCCTGAGGGCCATCCCGATGCCAAAAGGAGACGACTCTGCGACCGACCGAGGCCATTCACAGGCTTGGTTTGCTCGACTTGACTGGCAAGCAAAGAGCCCGGCGGAGGCAAGCAAGCTGGCAAGCAAGCGGGCTTTCCTGATGATCCCTGTTCGATGTGCGCTCGGGCTAGGTCGGCTGGCTGCCTGGGGGTCCCTCTTCTTTCCGTCGGCATTATACTATTCCATCTCCAGCATCGCCACTCTTATTTCAATCACTATATATTTAGTAGAAGACGCAGAAACGGTGCCAGTTTGTACTGACCTAAGTATCCTTCATGGCTGCCTTGTTATTTGCGATATGATCTAGACATTGTTGGCTAGGACAATATAGCAGATGTTCAGAGTGCTTATAAATTTGAGTACGATACCTCATTTTGTTGTAGTGCCGTAGCTATGCTGTAGTAGTATGTTTTCTCTAATAATGGATCACTATTAGACGCTAACTGTGAAGAATTTTCTGTGCTCGTCGTTTCAGGCGTGCAATGAGTTCACCACACACGTGATGAACCTCCTTCGCGAACAAAGTCGAACGCGCCCGATTACGCCGAAGGAGATCGAGCGAATGGTGCAGATCATCCATAAGAAGTTCAACTCCATCCAAGTCCAGCTCAAGCAGAGTACCTGCGAGGCCGTTATGATCCTCCGGTCTAGGTTCCTCGACGCCAGGTAACATTGTCCTTAGCATAGATATGTATTTTTTGGTTCTGGCTCGCTGCTTTTTTCTTTATCTGCTAGCCGCGATTAAGCTGGACGTGTGCGATATCAAGCACTGGACAGTTGCCTCTTTGCGAAAAAGAAAGCAAAAAGGTAGTCAACATCGTTGTCCTTGCAATGGTGTGAGCTGAGTGAAGCTGCTCTGCTTCCTTTTTCGTACGACAGGTTTGGAGGAAAAGGGGCAACTGCGGGGAGATGGGGTGTGGGACTTTATATCTTAGCACGAGGAACTGTCAGGTCTCGCAGGTCGTCGCGTTCGGCCCTTGAGTACTGCCGCTTCCAGGACGCACGCCTTCGGTCGACAGCAGGCCACCAAAGAGGGCCAAGTACGAAGGGGATGAGCCATTAGCAAGACCGAACAGAGGCAGCGGCGGTGGTAGCAGCCGTCAAGTGACCCCGCAAGCGGCAAAGCGGAGCAAAACGTTTAAATATTTCATTAACCGTCTCTTCTGTCTCAGTCCACTATTTGAGCGGTGGGTCTGCTTTTGTCTGTTCATTTGAGGAGCCGGCCAGTCAGCCTCCAGGCGCTAGACTTGCCCTAACAGCGGTTGTAGCTTCCAGGGAACCAAAGCCAATTGGCGACTCTGCAATAGCCGGCGCATGCATACGAGCTCCAACGATCTAGAAACTAAAAAGGAGCACAGCGCAGGATCGCCTGGGGAAACAGTGGAAGAATCTGAAAGCTGAAGGATTTAGATGGCGGATGTGCTACCAACTAAATGAGAGTTTGATTTTAAAATGCGTTTTCCTTTTAATTTGCTTCTCCGCTACTGCTGCCGAATTAATTGTATTGTGATTGCTCATTTTAGCTATGCTGGACCCCACGAGTAGCACTTAGCTTTGACTAGCGATGAAGCGGCTACCCCAAGACCGCTGGCAGGAGCTTGGCCCCAACCAAAAGTCAGAGGTTACAACCACTCACTCACTTGCTTACTGATTGCTAGATCGAAAAAAAAACCCTTGCTGCTTTACCAGCACCCGCCAGTTTTCGCTCTCCTGGCAACGACACAACAAGAAGGGTTAATAGCGTTGTGCGACCGAGACGAAACTGTCCCACTTGGGCTAGCCGACAGGCTGTCTGATCAGGACAGTGTGGTGCAACCGTGAAGAGTCGACAACGGAGCAAGCAGAGGTAGAAAAGGGTATTGTCTGCATTGTGGAAAGTGGTGCCGCGTAGACGACATCAAAGCGTCTTTGGAGTGATGCTGTTGCCAGGATGGTCGACACTGACGACTACAGAATCGAGAAGATAAAAAAAAGGAGAGGCAGACACGGATAGAGAGCACCGCTTCGCAACTGCAACTATAAGGAAACCGAGAGCAAGTGCGGTAAAGGTTTAATTGTACTGCGTGGGGATTCTCGGCCAGGTTCTGCCCGGTAAACGGGCTGGCGAACGAGAATCTGCTGGACCGTCCAGTTCTTTGTACCGCCGCCCTAGCAGTGCCGCGGCGGTGCTACTACTATTACTACTGCTACTACTACTACTACAACTACTACTACTGCTAGTCCATGCTGTGCATGTCTGCTGCTAGTCGATGCTGTCTGCCAGCCAGCTTATTTCTTCGCTCGGATTCAGTATGTCCATCTCCTTCGTCGGAATATAATGGAGCAGAAAGCTGCTGGGTGAGACAAGAGGGACAAGAGGGGACACAAGGTGATGGATGAAATTCGTATCTAGTTTTATTTACACCCCCCCCCCCCCCCCCTCTTCCTTCTCTTCCCAACGCTATTGTCACCCCCATCCGTTCTACATTGCCCTGTCGCCCAGCCACATTGCTGCCTTCACTTTGTTGCCCACTTCGCCTTCATCCGTTGCGCGAGTAACCTGTGCGCGCCTGTGTCTATAAGAGATCCTGTGTCCATGTCTGTCTCTGGGGCGCAGCATGTGACTAATTAAATGCCTACAATGACTCTGCATGATGGGGGGCAAGTAGTAGAGGTTCGTTACTCACCAGCGCTACAATCCAGCCACTCCTATGGGTCCAACTAAATCCAGTTTGCATTGATATTGAGACAATTACCTACGCCATCCGTTGCTGCAACAGCTCTGAACTGATCTCTAGTTCGTCAAACTGATGACCAGATCAGTTTAACAAAAATGCCATATTTGCGTTTAGTTTATGCTGCAAAAAATAACAAAGCTTTGCCTCCGGAAACGACGACTTCATGCAGGTCAGACCAGGAATAATTTCACCTATGGAATTATATTATGAATTTGTTTGAATGAGTTCGGAGTGTATGAGTGTGTGACTGGTTCTATCCGAGCACAATTTCACTACATACGTAGATTTTAAAAAGTGTACCGCAGCAAAGCGAGAGCAGATACCTTTGATTACGAATGGCAGCTGCCGGTCAGTCTTCGAGTCAGCTTTGTTATGCTAGTGCACAGAAAAGGTAGTGCGCTAGTAGTGTATTGCTGTAAGCTCAAGCTTCTGAACAGCTTGACCCTTCGCCATCTATCGAGATTAAGATCCCCCAATCCCTTTATCCCCTTTCGCCCGGACCCCCATCGAGCGCACACTGATGGTGTGGTACTTTAGTTCGCCACCGTCGTCGATTTGGTGACGCGCCCAAAGGCGGCACAACGATACCGAACTCCAGGGAGTCTCTCTTCGCCCTCTCCCTCTCTCTCTTTGCGCTGGTGAGGGATAAACGACGGCTGCTCAGGTGGCCAGCAGGGTGCTGGCTGTTCTTTCCTACTAGTTCCATAGTGGCAGACCACTCACCCTTCTTCCGTTCTGTTGGGACTGTACTGGCAAACTCGCACCGCTGCCTGGCTACTTGGCTGGTCGGTCGGCGGCCGCTCGCTCAGTCGCCCCTTGCACTACCGATATACCACCAGCCAGTACCTATCCCATACGAGCTGGGCAGGGCTGCAGAAGCGCAGTGTTTAGCCGCGCCTGCGCCTTCACAGATGATGTTTGTTCAAAGTTTCATTACAGCTCTAATGAATGGTCAGCAGTGCCCGCCACCAGCAGCCGTTGTTCGGGTACGAACCACTGCCGCAAGGTGAAAGCAGGAGGTCTGCTGTATCCTTCTGTGCCTGAGTGTGGCTCTGCCTGTGTGTCTATATGCGAGTGTGTGTGGCCTCAGCGATTTGGAAAAAAGGCGGTGGCGGCGGCGGCGGCGGCGACGGCAGGCGATTGACCGGCCAGCTCCGACGGGCTTTGCCAACCAATAATGAGGCGTTTAGAGTTTGGCGAACGGGGTCTGCAGAGGCTTGGCTTTAAGATTGAGAGGGGCAGGGCAAGTCGAAGGCTTCTCAAACAACACCGTTGCTAGCAGCGTCGGCCGTACTTTGCGTTCGACAGTTGGTGCCAAGAGATCTGTTGCACAACTTTGAGAATCCGGATACATGCGCAGTCGCAGCGAGAAAGACAAACTCACCTAAGGTCCTGGACCGTTCGAGGCAAACTTCGTTTTGCCGTCGAATGACCACTGAAAGGCGGTCAGACTTTCGACTTTGTGAAGACTGCTGCTGCAGCCGCCGCTTAGTTGCTTGTTTACCTAGCTTCTTCTCTCAGTCAACACAGTGATGACCGTGGCTGAGTCGGAAGGGGTTTATGAAAGTTTCTATTCTCTTTTTACTGCTAATTGCCTGTAAGTGGTCGTTGTGTCGAACGTAGCATAACAAAGCATAGCGTGGAAACAAAAAGGGCAAATGGAGAGTATTCCACGCCAGAGAATCAAATGAAGAGAACGGGCTCGCCACTGGGTCTTGGGACAGCATGGCAGGACACGTTCGAAAAAGTTAGCAGCTAGCTTTGGAGACAAGCAGAAGCCGACTACAGCACAAGCAAGACGGCAGTCGACAACCGCGAACTACGCCAGCATCAGGACTCCTTACTTTAAGTCTGCTTATGGCAGACCTGTTCAGCGGCACAACTGCTATTCTCCACTGCTATAAATGCCCACGAACGCGTATCGATGAAGAGTTCTAGCTCAGTCGAACTAGTCAAAATCTCCACATAAGAATGCAATGAGCTTTCTCCGGTCGACCCGTCAGTCTGCGTGCAACGGGAAATACTGGTGGTCACTAGTTTTCCACCGTCTCCTCGCTATGTGAAACCGTCATTGTGCCCCTGCCGCACTAAGCGAGCAAAGGACAGAGACAAAGAGTAAGACAAGCAACCAAACTCAACGGGGCGCCTCCTTACTTGATCAGACACCGCTGCTCCAACGACTGTTTATGCTCCTGCCGCCGCCGCCGCCGTCGCCGCTGGGTCGAGTGGCGGAATACAACGCGCAGCCGACGTTGGAGATAAAACGAAGGCTCATAAAGGAAGAAGCAACGAAGCCGTTGTTCGGTGCTGCTTCTGCATCGCCACCAGCGCCGTTTCTGCCACTCTCGGCGCGTCCCATGTTGTAAACAATTAGAATGACTGATTATCATCGAAAGGTTGCAACAAAAGCCGGATGCTAAGCGGTTGAACGGTGGAACAACGACAATCGGCCAGTGTACGCTAGGATAGCTGCGTGCCACTAAATACAATGAAATGCAGTACCGAGCGGGTTAGCGACTGAGAAGCACGGATATGCACGGGCCGTAGATGGCTGACTGGCTGGCTATTTTGGGGGGATAGAGGCTTGTGGGAGAGAAAGCTTTATTAAAAGTATGAAGCAAAAGGAAGAGAAAAAACTAGCGGCGCATCGAAGAAGAATTATACTCGATCCAGCTGCACGAAGGGCAGACTTCATCTTGCTTATGCTGCCGAACTCTCTCGGTAGTCCCTAGGGCCCAGCGGGTGTTTTAAGGACAAATGACTATGTGACAAACTGACAAGCAAGGCGAATATTGGTAACTGACTAGCTCTGTATAGCAGTGCAATTTGCAGTATAGACGATTGGGTCGAGTAAGGCACACACGGTGTGTCTATGAAAGTGACCCCTTTAACCCACTAGAGCAAAACATATATAAGCCATACAATATCATGTTTTTACATGTTTTAAGTACGAGAGGTTAGCAATAAAGTGCGGAATTGATTCTCAAGTACGGTTCTACCAGCTATACATAATGAAGACTTGAGATGTATCTTCTTGATAATATTTGCAAGGTCTCCATTTAGTGTGCAGCAAATCCTCACATTGTAAAAAACGTAGTCGATTATCTTCTGCACAGACACGTAACGGTCACGAAGCGATCGTTACGATCTTGTTTAGTTTGTTGTAGTTTGGCAATCATTCATTGAAATGTGGGTCCTTAGTTTTTTCCGTGTCTGGGGCTAATAAAATGTGAATTGTACAAGGAAACATTCACTTATCTCCCTGAATGAATATACACACATACATACATACATATATATGTCATGCCTGTTTACGCCATTATATTGAATCTGTAAGTACACAACGAGTTGCGTGAAGATATCACCAGCTGCATCGGAACAATTGAAAGTAGAAATACGAAAACCTATATAAACATAGACTGCGTTGATGGGCGTATAAGATCTAGCAAAATGACCCACTTTACAACCCAACGACAGAGTAGAGGTTCCAACGCGCTAAATAATCATTGTATTCAATAAGTGCGTCAATTATACATGCATGCATTACTTTTTCTTAAGCTATTTACTGATACATGTATCACATTGGCTTTTTGGCGCCGATCGAGGCTCTCCTGTCTTGTTGATCGTTGCTTGCATCGACTTTATTAAATCGACTCGGGCGTCTGGAGACTGATAGGACTGCCTTCCTGGCCAGGTTGTGCACGAGCACTAGCAGAAACACCAGCATGGTAGCAACTGCCACCACCTCACGCCGTTGCTGCTCTTATAAACTATGGAATCGGCTTTCCCGCACTTATCGTTCGCATGCGCCAAGCTGGCTGTTCTCAGCTTTTTCTTGCAACCATCTTTGTGCTAGCTTGAATGCGGCCAGCAGAGCCGCGTGGCAGAGAACACGCCGCAAGTCAGCCGTGGCACGAGACTGCGCAGAGATTAAAAAAAGGATAGAAAGAAGCATCAACGCAAGAAGAACGCAAGTGAACGGGTCCAAGCAAAGAAGGCTGGCGAACCAGCAGCTCTTAGCTACTCTAAGCAGGCAATCTCGAATGCTCAGCTGTTCCCGGGGCCGACTGGTTGAAGTCCTGCGAGTCGGGAGGGGGTAAACAGCCAAATAAATAATTATAATAAAGAAAGGATGCTGCGCGCGAAGCGCCACCAGCCACAGCAACCGCATCGCGCGCTAAATGCCAAGAGTGGTGTTGGCGGCGCTCGATGGCCGCAGCGGCGGGGCAGACCAGCTTGCTGGTGTGCCACGACTTGGGCCATCCGGCTGACTGAGTGGGTCGAGAAAAGAAATTTAATAAAGATAGCAGAGCTCATTTATAATACGCCACCAGCCCGTACCGTCGCTAGCATTAGCCCTTGCCTCAAATCACCCCTATGCCGACGACCATTGCCGCGGCTTCCTCGGCCGCAGTCGTTTCCCGTTGCCTTGAGCTGGCCCCTTTCTACCCGTGCGAATATTGGGCCAACAATGGAAATCCAGTCTTCGTCCGTTGGCGTTTATGTGCGTACAACATTGCCGCATTAAGACGGCCTAATGGAAAGAGAGGCCGACTTCAATTCGAAGATCAATTTATGAGCGATTGGGCCGTCATGGCGGTCGCGGAATCGATTCCATTTTTAAAATTGAATCAGATACGATAAAACATGTATAAATTGTTTAGTGCGGTTGGTGTGACATGTAGTTTGTTTGTTCTCTCGTAGAATGAGTATTAGTAAAAATGCGCTATATACGAATGTGTTTAATCGTTGTGTTTGTCACTTCGTTTGATTTGTTTCTGTCGCAGGAGGAAGCGTCGCAATTTCAGCAAGCAGGCGACAGAGATTCTGAACGAGTATTTCTACTCGCACCTTAGCAACCCATACCCAAGTGAAGAGGCCAAGGAAGAGCTTGCCAGGAAATGCGGAATCACTGTCTCTCAGGTAATAAATGCTAGGCTGTGCTCTTTCTCCTCGAAACTTTTCAGCATGTCAGCAAGACGAACTTATAACTTCTGCAGAATGCCTACATTCAAATGGTACTAGATATTGTCTGAGGAAACCAATTACCTTGTACCGGGACTATTCTCTCAGTAGTATCTGTCTTATACAGGGATATATCTGAGTAGTATTCACTTACACCGGGCAGAGAATAATTCAGTTGATAAAATGAGCTTATGTATTTACCAACGTAGCACTTGGTTTGTATTTCCGCACTGATCGTCGTCGAGATGATCAAAAAGCTCAGGTAAATGTTTGGCAGTTAGTGTCCAATTGCTCGTACGAACTTGGCTATTTAACCGACCTAGTTGCTTGTCTAGCTATATATTCATCGCTTGATCTGTCTCTATTTCTAGCTGTGTCTATGTATATTTGTGCGTTCGCGCGACGCGCTCGAGTGGTCCCCCTGGTGCCGAATAACAGACAGACAGACAGACAGACGGGGGAAGAGGGGTCTTTCTCTGCCTCTGTTGGCTTTTAGAGCCGCACCGTTGCGTCTGTGAAGCGACGAGCAGTAGTGTCGTCGGACGGCTGCTTCTTATTCAAATCATTCATATTCATATTATTATTCATTCAGTCATTCAGTTACCTCTTTTCCCTATTCGTTCGCTTGTCTGCCGCGACTCGTAGTTCTTTTGCTCGTCACTGTTGCCGCAGCAGTAATAGCCAGGCTTATCGTCGTTTTCGCTGTTGCTGCCGCTATAGATGTCATCACAGACGCCGTGCAATCGCCGTTCATTGACAATATCATTACCATACTTAGAGATTAGCAAAAGTCACCTTAATCCACATTTGCATAGCACCCATCATCCATCCAACCCCAATTCCCCTTCTCGTTCTTTTCTCTTTGTGCTTTCCTTCCTCTCCCTATTCCTTATATGTCTCCTTCTGTATATCGCTTTGCCTCGCCCTTCCTTGGTCATCTGCTCCGTGCGCCTAGCACCATCCTCCTTGCTCTCGTGTTTGGTCTCCTTTTCGCATTTTTTCGAACGAGCTGATTCGTGCGATGTTGACCACGTTAACCATCATAGAGGCAGCAGCGGTAGTAGTTCCAGTTGTGATAGTACAAGCAGACAACGCCAAAGCTCAGCGCTTACCGTCTCTTCTGTGAGGCTTATGATGATGCCGCTGCCGTTTGCCAGTTAGAGGACGATAGCAGCAAAGAGAGAAGTAGGAGGAATCGGGGGTGATGGAAGAAGGATGGTAAAGATATACCTACAGCGAACGAGTGTCCGCATGGCACAAAAAATCGACGCACAGCCGAGAACTGCGAATAGAGAGAAGATACGGCGACCGCAACACAGCAGACAGAGTCCAAGAGAGAACAAGTGCGCGTGAAAAGTGACTACGCGTCTGACGACTACGCGTGGAATTTGGGAAAGCGATGGCGCATCCGGCGCAAGCGACGCGGTAAAATTTGAATGATAATAGCCGAACTGCCGCAAGCAGTGAGGACGATGTGAAGGAACGCTAAATATAGGGAGAGATCAAAAGAGGGACAGAGAGAGATCAAACAAAATCCGACAGAGAAGAAGAGGATGAGAAAGGCAGATATGAATTTTTGATGAGGTCGCGAGTTGTCAGAGAAAGAGAACGAGTGACTGCCGCTCTGCGGTTCGCTTGCTTACTCGCTTGCTCTGATGAGCGCTAGCGACTGCTATTACCCCTGATGCCGCTGGGACAGCCATTCCCCCGCCATCGCTTCTTGTCGACCTCCGCCGCCTATTGCCGTAGTTGGTGCTGCTATCTTTGCGGAGCGTGTTAGCACAGCGATGACAGTGGCGAAACGTTTTCTCGTTGTCGCTGCCGGGTTACTGCTGGCTCGGCTGAATGGATAATTTTATCATTATTTTTATTGTATCTGTTAAGCCTAAATAGCGCTAAAACTGCTATAT